>NC_061099.1:58288787-58307092 GCF_015104395.2 Macrobrachium nipponense | reverse complement strand
AGAACGAATAAATGAATGCGGCATCCAATACGAATCACCAATAGAATCTGACAAATAAATGTGGCAAACTGTGATGATCAACCTCCAAAATGAAGAGACAAATGCAGCAACCGATATGAGACAGATATCAAAATGGATAAATCAATGCAGCACCCTAAATAAATCAAGCCAAAATAAAATGAATAAATGTGGCACCTTCCACATGAAGCCAAGCGCTAAAATAGCCAACTCAATATGGAGCCTCGCGCCTTATTTGACCTCAGAGCAGCGCTGAAATTCCAATCAACTATTCAAATCATAACAGGAGCGCGGGAGGGGAAGCTGAGCACCCTCAACTCCTCCTCTGTAGCTTGATGGGAAAGGAGAGGGGAAAAATGCAGATGGAAGTTAAGCGAGAATGGGCCTGGCGAGACAAGGAAAGGCAGATTACACAAATAAAATGCAAAAGAAAAAAAAAAAGAAAAAAAAATCCGTTTTTTCAGCTTTTTGTTTTTATTCTTCACACGGCGGAACAATTTCACGCAGTCGTAAAAAGACACACTCCGCTAAATTAAAAAGAACGCGTTTCATTTCCAAATAGCAAACGAACATATTCACCGGAGAATAGAGAGAGAGAGAGAGAGAGAGAGAGAGAGAGAGAGAGAGAGAGAGAGAGAGAGAGAGTTGAACCAATTTCGAAGGTGAAACAGTTGAGTACTTATAGATTTTTCACATTAAAAATCGTCGAAATATTACATATGTTTGTAAAACCCTTAATACCCTTTCATCTAGTTGCGGCAGCAGGGTTAGAAATTTAAAAAGCACTTTGGCAATCTACATAAGAGCCGTTACCAATTACATTAGTTTAGAAACTTCTTTTTTAGGATAAGCAATTCATCAAACACAACGAATATGACTTTTTACAACTACTCATTTTTTGAATGAGGAGCTCTAGTTTTCATTTCCTTACTCGTAAGACAATATTAGGACGAACAGGTTGGTCATGCTGGAGAAGCCCAGCATTCGGAAAGTGGCAATGGTGTCAGGGCAGCCCACAAAATGATTAATGATCTATCCGTGGGAGAAAAGAAAAAGATGATAATACCTGTCAAAAGGAGTGATAAGACATCAATAACGTAAGAAGAAAAGGAAAGACATCGCTGGGTGGGAAGTTTTTGTGAAGACATGAATAAGAGATATGAGGGGGATAATTTGATTGATAGACAAGTTGGGGAAGACCTGAATATGACTATTGAAGAATTCACAGTTTCTGAAGTGGAATAAATAAAGGAAAACTTTGGAGAGGGGGAACACCTGGTTACGGTGGGATCACTGCAAGGATTATTATATCAGAAAATGACGTGGAACCTCGTATATTATTTTTAAATGTTTTGCAGATTATGGAATTAGAAAACTGCTTGATAATTATGAACCGATCTTCACAGCTAATGTACCAAATAAAGGTGAACCGATACGAATAAGATCATTATAACAGCACTGCATATACGTCGGTTGTAATAGAAAAATATCTAGTACGCACATTTTCAGTAGACTAAAGAAAGTAACTGATAACGGTTTTGGAAATGAACAAGCTGGTTTCATAAAAAAAATGCATAATACACGTTTTTATTAAAATAAACTAGAAGTGAAAATGATTTTTTTCACACACACCAGGATTTTCTTACAATCAATCGTGTCTACAAAAATAAAAGCATAGGCGCCAAACATGGAAGGAAGTGCTACAAGAAAAGAAATATATATATCTTTCATTTTTTGTGTAGCATTTCCTTCCATGTTGGAATCCAAGCTTTTATTTTTGTAGACATGTTTAACTGTAACAAAATCCTGGTGTCTCAAAACATTTATTTTTCACTTTTCAGTGCACTTTAATAAAAGGGTGTTTAATTTTGCCTTTTATAAAGTTTTGAAAAAAATTGTACCTCATTTATGATTGTACCTAACGAAATTGATATCCTGCCGAGTCAAAGAAGGCGTGAAAAATCCGCAGTTATTAACCCTTTCACCCAGTCAAAGAAGTGAAAAATTAGAAGTTTCATACAAATCCTGAGATACTGGGAGAGGTCACTGTAGGGTTATTAGAGGACACTGCTGACCTATTGATCATTTAAGGTTGTACTGACACCGGAATTGAGTAACCACGCAAAATTTCAAGTCTATCGGATGAGGGGAACAGGTCGAAAATTGAGTTACATGATTTGATCCAGACAGACAGACAGACAGACGCAGGTCAAGTTAAATAAAAAGGACCATGTGATAAAAAGGAAAAAGTTGCACAGATCAAATTTTTGTATCCAGCCGTTTTGTGAAAGTCTATGGAATCTTAAAAATGGGCTTTGTTGATTAAGAGAAGGCATCTGACAGACCTACTTATATTATGGAAGGTCTGTCATTATGGCATTCCCGTTAAGTATATAGAGCTAAGTGAACGAAATAGAAACGCAAAGTTAGTCTTGGAGTTTTGTCACCTGAATTTGCAATTGAATAGTGGGAAAGTACACGGGAATGTTATTTAACTTCGGCTGTTTTTTTTTTAAATTCTGCAATGGAAAAAGGGGTAGGAGAGAAAAAGAAATTTTAGATCAGAGTAACGACAGAATATGTAGTCAGCTGAGCACCAAAGCTTCAGAAAGAATGCTTAATACAATGCATCAAATATCTAGAGAAAAACATAAGTAATGAGGACGGAATTTGCACAGAGGGATGAAATAACATTGAAAATGGAGAAAGGAACGATACGGTTGAATCTTGCAAATTTAAGGAACGGCTACAAATATTATAGGTTCTCTTCAGATGTAATTTGGAAAAAGCCTAAACAAGGTACATGAAGCACTTGGTGAGCTGAATCAGATTTTGACCCCTCAAGGATTGAAAGTTAAGTATATCTTAGTTTAAACAGACCACTGAACCCATTAACAGCTTTCCTAGGGGCTGGCCCAAAGGATTAAATTTTTTTTTTTTTTTTTTTTACGTGGGCGAGGAACCAATTGGTTTCTTAGCAACGGGACCTACAGCTTATTGTGGGATCCGAACCACATTATACCGAAAAGTGAATTTCTAATCGCCTGAAATAAATTCCTCTGATTCCTCACTGAGCGGGAAGCGGACTCGGGTTATCTATCAGATTAATAATCGAACACAGAACCCACTTCGCACTAACTGAAATTGTGTACGAAAGTTTGGACATGAATCACGGTAAGACAATCCTGCACTATCATCTAAAGGTTTTTTATTTGAGAATAAATCTTTCAGATGAATAACAAGGGCCAGATTGCAGGATAATGTCATATAGGATACCATAAAGGGAATTATAACATGGGCCAAATGGCAGGATAATGTCATATAGGATACCATAAAGGAAATTATGCAAGTTCCTTATGTGTATGGGCTGATGACGAAAGGGAGGAGGAGATGGCGTGGACATGCCCTCGGCACTACCCCTGAAGGAATAGTACGTGATAGGTCAGTTGGGCTCCTGTGGGCAACAGAAGAGATCGAAGAGCCAGGTTTACTTGCATGGTAACTAGGGGAAAGGGGGATGGAGATGAGTGGAGATTTGTGGAAGATAAAGCACAGGAGACACGAGAGTGGCGGAATTTCACAAAAGCCCTTTGCGTCAAGTAGTGTTGTGGCGATGATAATGGTGATGATGACGATGATGATGATCATGTTGCCATAATCCAGATAACAATGAATCACCTCCACCATTATTCATCGTTCCTACATTGCGATTCGTCACAAAGAGGGCAGCGAAAACATCAGTAAGAAAACAAACTAAAAACCATCACAACCACAGACAACCACCTCATTCTTTTTCTGTATTCCTCTGATAAATACTCTTGTTTTTATCTATAGCAAAATGCTAACATCACTGACCGTCTAAGAGATACGCAAAATCAATGTAATCTAATCGTGGTCATCTCTCAAATGATTCATTTTTTCACTTTTTGGCTTCGATAATTTTGGTAACAGTTTCTTCCAATAACTTCTCGCAATGATACCTTACTTTACATGCCATGCCACACCTGTTCACCTGAAATAATCAATCAATCATTTCCTGTGGCACCCAAGGGGATGGTAGTGTCACGATGAACTCACGCCATCCCCATTCTGTCCTGGGCTTTCTCCTCAAGATCTTCCAAACACTCGGAAACATTCTTGAGATATCATTTTCACAAACTGAGAGAGAGAGAGACAGAGACTGACCAAGCGTTGCTACTATAAAAATTTGATGGCCGCGTAAACATGATGGGAAATTACTTTTATGTAGCGACTAAAAAAATAATTGATGAGAGAGAGAGAGAGAGAGAGAGAGAGAGAGAGAGAGAGAGAGAGAGAGAGAGAGAGATACTTTTATCTATCAATTTCCCGACAGTTAACATCAGAAATTAGTGATCAGTCCATTGAAAACTAATATTCATTCTTTGACATTTCTTCAGATAGTCATTGGACACTCGCTTATCACCTGAAATCCACAAGAAGAGGAAAACTAGACATTTGCGAAATAAACAGCAAAGCTAAAATCTTAACCGACGAATACTCACCGACGGCAGGCCCTGAAGAGCGAGAAGGTTGATCATGGTGTGGGCCGTGGTTGAAAGGTTGAGGGCACGGGTCGTTTCTCCTGTCAGGGAGTAAGGTGACGGGACAAGCTTCCGGTCCCCCACCTCTCCGTTGGGCTCCCACCACGCCCCGTGGGACGACTGCTGGGCCAAGATGAACCTATCGATGAGGAAAAAATGAAAGGGCAATGAATTTGGAAGGTTACGGAAACTGACACGAATGCAAAGAGCAGAGTACCTATCTTGAGTTGAGTTGAAGAATATAGAATTTAGGCCAAAGGCCAAGCACTGGAACCTACGAGGTCATTCGGCGCTGAAATGGAAATTGACAGTAAAAGGTTTGAAAGGTGTAACAGGAGGAAAACCTAGCAGTTGCACTATGAATCAATTATTAGGAGAGGGTGGAAAGGAAGATGAAGAGAATATGAAAGGAGGGACAGTAAAGGAACGAAAGTGGTTGCAGCTAAGGGCCGAGGGCACGCTGTAAAGAACCTTAAGTAATGCCTACGGTGCATCGCATGAGGTCCACTGACAGCACAATTCCCCCACGGGGAAGTACCTATTTTGGTCATCCCCTTATTATAAAATTTGCAAGTATTTAAAAACCACAACTCGAAAAGAAAAGGACGAAAATTGATTATCGAAAGGAAAATTTGGTCTGAATCGTGTTATACTTTACTCATTGCCTTACATTAATACAGTAACACTACTTTTCTAGAAAACTGTTATTACTCCGAAACAAATAGCTACATGGTAAATATATCAAAGTGGAATGTGGATTTTGGAACGTTAAACTATTAAAGTTAGCACAAATATCAAAGTATAAAGTGATCAAATATTTCTTCACCTCGACATTTCCACCAATGTTCTACCGGCGCAGCTGATGAAACATTAGTACAATTCAGAGGAGTAACGATTTCAATAACAAAAAATTGAATTTTTTGAAGAACCAAACATTCCTCTCTATATATTTACGATCATCAGACTATCCTAAAATCACCGCGAATCCAAAGTTTTTATAACAGCAGCAAACCTCAGAAATAAGTACAATTATTTCCAATACTCACTTGAGGGCCTTGTCCGTGACTTGAGGATCCACGTACAAGAAATGGGACCAATTGACGGACACTTCATTTAAGGCCCTCAGGGCCATGGATGTCACCCACACCGAACTCGTCTGACTTGTTCTGTAAAAGATGAAATTTATTATTATTATTATTATTATTATTATTATTATTATTATTATTATTATTATTATTAGGCGAAGAAATCCACAGTGGTGTGGATATGAATATATATTTTAGAAATATATATACAAAATGGAACTTTTGAAAAGGAGAATTGAGCAGCTTCTCGAAAGGTCTCTTTTGTATACTATATATTTCTAAAAATATATTTAAACACACACACACACATATACGTATATATAAGTGTGTGTGTGTGTATCTATACCATATTAATATTCAGTTATATGTAAAGAAAAGTGTCCTTACTTTAAAGACAATTCGAAATAAGTCATAAAATTGAATTGAGTGGAAAAAAGTGGCCTTCCATCGCAAAAACTGCAAAAGCCAAAATTGTAACTGAAGTTTGGCTTAACTAAAATCATTATGAAATCTTTCGTTCGTGGCAAAGAAAGTCGTGCAGTCTATGGATATAAAATGCGAACAATGCAGATTTCATCAAAGACAGGACACAAATGAAAAGATTAAAAACCAAATTCACATTTACATTTCCCCCAATTTTCCCTGACTTTTGGGTAACCATGACAACAACACCTTTGTTTGTTCCATTCCAGCTCACACATTGTCGTATCCCTTTGTTGACTCTGACATTGTAAACAAACTAATATAAACAATTTACCAGCGGCGACCCTAATTCACAACAGCCCTTTTCTGCGAGACACGATCTTTTTCAAATGATTGATCCATTTATGGCTGGATTTCATTAACTTGAACCTACAATCCTGTCTGCAGTATCTAAATATTTGCCTCCAATTTTCCCTCGGATTTGCCAGAGTTAATCACCCTTGCCTGGACATTAATTAATTTTCACACATGTCGACGGGGGTCCGCTCACAACACAGGCACACGCTGAAGAACACCTTTTGCGCCACTGAAATTACGTTTCCAAGCCTGGAATGATTAGAATTTTAGGCCAAAGTATATTGCAGTTCTGACTCAAAAGGCTGACTCGAATGAATCACTTTATACACTGCTGAACTACGTCTCTTTTTCATCCAGTCTTGATTGCTCTTGGCAGCAATCAGACCTAACAAGATATTAGGCTTATTTGCACACACTTCAGTTATACAATTCTTGCTTCTTTTTCTATGATACTGGTTATCCATGGTCAATGCCTCCCACTCTGGAGAAGCGCCCACATCTTCTGCCTCAAGTTCTTACAATACCAATGCAAAAGTTTTTAGTCGTAGTTTCGGCGCACGAAGTAGCAAGTTACTCTATCATTTATTATTTTCTGGGAATCAGAACCTCCAAATACAAAGGACGAACTGCGTAAAATATACTACATACATACACACACACACACACACACACACTATGCTACTAATATATATACAAATACACACGCACAGTGTGTGTATGTGTAATTATAGCAGCCAACCACAATGTCCTCTTAACTTCTCGAATTCTTCGCGCTTTTTTGGATACGCTTGTCACTACAAAGCCTAAGCTCCAAGAACAAGACAATCTGAAGTAGTTAAGATGCGAAGCAGCGAGAAACAAACCCGCATCAACGAGAGAGAGAGAGAGAGAGAGAGAGAGAGAGAGAGAGAGAGAGAGAGATACGTCCACTCTCGTGCATGACTTTTCAATCCTCTCTTACACTTTTCACTTTTTATTCATTTCTGCGAATTCTTCCCCTGATTATGCTGTCAACGCTACGCCCGTCTGCATACAGTTGCTCAGTTGCTCCTTGAAGTTATCGTTCTGCTCTTATTTGCAGCTTCATCCATTACTATGATCAGCGGAAAAAAAAATGTGATGCCGATTCTTCGATGGATACCAGTATTTATAACATTCACCACGCATGGACACACATTATGTATAATATATATATATATATATATATATATATATGTATAGAATATATATATGTATAGAATATATATATATATATATATATAATATATTATATATATATATATATATATTTAGAAACCATCTATCATCAACAGGTCACGCAAATATCGGATCGGCAGCCCAAGAGAGAGTTGGGTGAATGTTCCCCAGCAACAAGCAGCGAACTCGGAAGCACTCACCTGTAATACTTGAAGCCTCCATCGCGGGTCTGGTAGGCCAGAAGGGTTTGGTAGAGTAAAGCCAATTTCCTAAAAATGTCGCGCTCGCTCAGGGGAGGTTGCTGCGCTGTCTCCTTCCAGTGCTTCATCTGAAGCACCGTCAGGAGGAAGCTGAAGACGACTGGTTCACAACCGACCTGGACACAGAAAAAATATATGTGTAAATATATCTGTTGTATTTAAATATTCATTATAGGTAAAACCTGACTAAATGTTAATAACCAACATATTCCGAATTATTCAACTCATGCTCTATGAATAAGGGTAGGGGTCTGTTAACTCATGACTGACAGTTCAGGACGACTGAAAAATACTTTAAGAAAAAATATTTTTAATGATTGTCAAATGATATTCAGGATAAAAATCAGCAACTACATATTGTCTACATATGAATAAACTCTGAAATCTCCGATTCAAAACCACCCTGAACAACTACAAAAGTGCCACGGGTAGCACCGGACAAATGAACGAAAATGCTCAGTAATTGAGTACACATGAATGCCGCATTGCGCTATGGCTGAATTTATTATACCAAAGAATGGAACAGAAATACATATTTACAGATCTGATATAAATAACAGTATAAATAACTGAAATGAACGGGTACGCAATACATGCATTTTAAATTATAAAAGAATTACTGCAGTGCAACCGAATGACTCAATGTTTATGAAATGTAAGAATCAAAATATCTAAAACTTTATCATGAATAAATCAATCTACTAAACAGCATGAATGAACAGGGATGATATAAACGAGACTAAGCATTTATGTATATTCTTGCGGTCTGAGAAACTAATTGATATTGTAATTACAATCGAGGGAAATGAATCAAAAACAGAAAAAACAACCCGGAGAGATAGCTTCGCGATCTGCCAGACGCTGATTATTAAAAGCAATTATCTGGAGATGCCGAGTAATTCCTTTGTCTGTCTTATGCAATTTATAACTCGAGACACGCGCGCTTCCTTCTTAAAAGTTGTGAAATGTAATTATTTCAGAGGATTAGGGAATGAATTCTCTCTCCAATTACTCAAGGCAACACTTAAAAACCAATTTTTTCAGCCTTTAACAAGCGCAACGGGAAATCTTTTCAAGAATTACAGTGACCTCACAAATAACATTACTGGAAAGGTGGTTCGAAGATAACCTCATAAGCTCTGAATATATGAACGGCGTATATATATATATATATATATATATATATATATATATATATATATATATATATATATATATATATATATATATATATATATATATATATATATATATATATATATATATATATATATATATATATATATATATATATATATATATATATATATATGCTTAAAAAATCACTGTAGATGCACGTGACTTCATAAATAAGCGAATTCCACAGGAAAATGATAGTCAGAAATCCAAGCGCATTCGTCTTTACTCAGACATTGTCAAGGAGTTAATGAAGTACAATTGGAGAGAAAGGTCTCAGGTACAACACAAGATCAAGAATACCAGATGGTTAATTGTCAAAAGGGTAAAAATTAAAAGAGATAATCCAGGATTATCGGATATCACACGTCACACCTAAACAGATTGACCCTAATGAAAAAAGTTGAAGATATATATAAGCAACAAAATTAATATATTCAGTTTTTACATGTTTTGGACTGTAAAGAAACTTTGTAATTTCGGTTAGGGTCAATCTGTTTAGGTTTGTGACCGTGTGATATCCGAATAAATCCTGGACTTATCTCTTTTAATTTTTACACTTTTGACAATTAACCATCTGGTATTCTTGATCATGTGTTGTACCTGAGCCTTTCTCTCCAATTGTACCTCATTAACTCCTTGACAATGTCTGAGTAAAGACGAATGCGCTTGGATTTCTGACTACATTTTTCCTGTGGAATTCGCTTTTTTTCTATATATATATATTTTATATATATATTATATATATATATATATATATATAATATATATATATATATATATATATATATAAATATATATATATATATATATATATATATATATATATATATATTATATATATATATATATATGCTCGAAGAATATAAACGGCGTGTGTGTGCGTGTATATATATATCTATATATATATATATATATATATATATATATATATCATATATATATATATATATATAAGAGAGAGAAAACAATTTACTGTGGAAAAAAACTTACAAAGTACCGCACAATAGAAGAACAAAAATAATGGACGAAACTCACCGTCGGCAGCCCGAGCACCTCTTCCGAGGTGACAGGGGTGTCAGGAAAAGCTGCCGAGACAGATCCCCCGAAAACAGAGACGTGGGCGATGTGTGACTTCTCCACAGCGCCCTCGGACACGTTCACATCCAGAAAGGTGAAGAAGTAGGCCCGGTTACTCAGGTCCAGCATCAGGGAAGTGTGGAACTGCTGCAGGGCTCCCATGGGCTGAGTGATTGGGTGAGGAAAACTACCAGTTACTTTGGTATTCGGATCAAAACAAATTTCATTTCGTTTAGTGCGAGTTCATGAATATTGCTGTGGAATGGAATGGAATGTAGAATTCAGGCCAAACACCAAGCACTGGGACTGCGTGGTCATTCAGCACTAAAAGGGATATTGAGAGTAGAAAGGTTTGAAAGGTGTAACAGGAGGACAAACTGTGGCAGTTGAACGATGAAACAATTGTTGGGAGAAGGTGGATGACAAGAAGGAAGAAAGAGAATATGAACAGAGGTAGTCAAGTATAAGGAATGAAAGAGGATGCAGCTAAAGGGCCGAAGGGACGTAGCAAACAACCTTGAGTAATGTCTTCAATGCACCGTGTGAGGTTCACTGGCGCTGCCACTTCCTCTCTCCCAACCCCCTCCCCCTTTGGAAATTTCTGCTGTGAAATCAACTGTGAATTATTACTGGGCAAAACTTTATATTTGGAAGGAAACATGAGCTACTTTGAAGTTCCATCGGTTATCATGATATTAATGTCCCATGCATTGTTTAAAAAAAAAAAAACATAGATTTGAAGGAAAAAGCATAAAAAATCCTGCAATATAACTGTCATTACTTTTCCATATATCAAAGATATTTGTTGACTATACGAACACACTAGACGTGCACCAAGAATATATTAAAAATAGTTTTTTTTTTATCTGGAAAAGAAGGTTGCCTGATAAAGAAATACTGAAGTAAAATATTTCACAGAAGCAATTAAAAGTAGTGATTATTATTTCAAATTCACTACACAACAAAAAATAACCCACCAATAAATAAAATGAAAAGAAACTATCACACACGACCACTGTTCCTTTAGGCTCATCATAATCATAGTTTCTTAATACTTTTAAATTTCTCTCGTGTGTTGTTAAGTTTCATCCGAACCTATATCATTTGCTTGCGAGAATGAGCACAGTAGTACTATAGTACAAATAACTGAAAAATAATTTACCTTGCAATGACCAGAATTAGCTCATCGTCGTCAAAATTCAAAACAAAAACTGCCTATACTATCATATTAATTATCATCAAGGTCTACAAAATATTGCTTGTAATCGTTTATCAATATGACTGGCGTGAGTTGTGGCTCCTCAGTCTATAATAAAGTATATTAATAAAAACGAGTGCACGTTGCCAGCCATTAACAGAGAGAGAGAGAGAGAGAGAGAGAGAGAGAGAGAGAGAGAGAGAGAGAGAGACAAGAATCCGATTAGTAGACCAAACATTACGAGTTAGATAAAACAAACATAAAATTCATAAGGAAGTTCTTTGCCCGTAACGTACAGAATAAATTTTGGAAGATAGGGAGTTTAAGCTTGCAAATGGACTCGATACGAGCAAAGACTTGCATGCAAATGCCAACGCCCCGATTAAGGAAGCGTGTGAATGCATAAAACGGGACAATAAGCCCTATTCAACTGTTGCACTGCTCTTGGTTAATTTAAAGAGAGGGTATTTATTGCATGGGTGGGTCGAGTATAGATGCGAATTTTTGTGTTCTAATTTATTTAAACAGGGAATACGGCTTTCTGAGGCCAGATATGACACGTTTCATCTCGCAGTTTCTTTCACGGAAGAGAGAGAGAGAGAGAGAGAGAGAGAGAGAGAGAGAGAGAGAGAGAGAGAGAGAGAGAGAGAGAGAGAGAGAGATTTAACACAGTTATGTTACGTTTAAATCTCATTACCTCAATGAATATCTTGACCTCTTCTTGAAGCTTCTTGTCCGAGAGCGATGCCTGGACGATGATGGTGATGGTGCCCAGCTCGACGGGCACGATGGGCAGGTAGAGGGTATGAGTCTCGCCTGCTTCCACCAAGACCTCGTGCTCATGCTCTCCGCTCACCATTCGGCGCTGGATATGGCCGCTTGAGGGCTGTTGACGAAGCAGAAAAAAATAATAGTGACTTGCAATGTATGAATGCGTTACACTCTGTACGAGCAAAACAGTACAAATGTAAACATGTTTTTAAGGCATCTTTTAATCTGGAGGAATTACACTGGGCTCCTCCTCAGATGAAAATTAATAATTCAATGCAGCTAATGCTAATAAAGTCAATCAGCAAAGACAAAAACAAAAATGAATATCAACATTACATAAAGATCGCCGAAGTAGCATCGATGAACGAAGCATTATTTGTATTGCCACTTCTGATTGACTCCTTGTGTGCAATCTAACGTTGATATACCGAACGACCCGATTCCGTTAGTAAACATCGACACAATCATTTTAAGGAATACATTAAACCGCTGAAGTTCAGTCAACTCTGTGAGAGTTCTAGACTAAAATCTGTCCTATTGTACGAAATTATTAAAAACTGACATAACGTCCAACTGATCCAGTTTTTTCGATGTTTATTATCCTTGACAAATGGAATCACTCACGATGGCGTAACGAGGTTGTTACTGTCTGCTGAAAATCAGTTAAAAGTTTTTCTTGCTTAAAAATTTTATTTTTTGAATGAAGCAGAGGGGTCACCCAACCTCATGAAGCAATGTCAAAAAGGACATTTTGCAGGCTCGTAAGAATAATGAAAAAAAAGAAAAAAAAAGCAGAGATTAATTTTCTCGTCACAATAAGAAGAAATAAACGTAATCATTACTACGTGTATCTAAAAAAAGTAATAAAACACTGTCATTATCACGTATAATTAATACACCCAAATAGCCACTTTACTGTTAGATTCCCTTGCGCGTGTAACTCTCAATGTCCCTCATTGATAGACACAGCTGATTAAGTTGGAAACTTTCTTTGTTTAGATGCTAATAGAACAGATAACGTCAACATACCTCTACCAAGAGGTATTGCGTGGAGGAATGCTACTTAATAATTCTCTTGCAAAGCATTCCATATACAAATACTTGAAAATGGGGAAAAAGGAAAGCAAATGACACAACCAAAAGTCCGTTGATAAAATTCTCCATTAAAAGTAACAAGGTGTGATCCGACCTCCAGCTTACTTGGGACGCGTGCAAGATTTTCCCCTGACAAATAAGTTGCAAACATGATATTTTAACGTGAAGTGGTCTTCGTAATCACTACTCATAATTGGTACTAGTCACGCTAACAACAAGGATCAAATAAAAAGGACACAAATTAAACACGTTCATATATTCTCAGTTACAAATGGAAACACAAGATAATTTAACAGAAATAGAGCCTCTAAATTCAGTACATCAATAAATTAAAACGTGCTAAAGTATACGGACAGAGAGCCCGATGTTTCACCAACGAAAATGAAAATAATACGACATATTTTATTAGAAATATTTTCTGTACCGTTTAATAAACACATTATTCAATTTTCTTACATTTTCATTATAATAAATAAATGATAAATATCCTATCCTAAAATTTCTGTATCTTTAACTCAACGCGAAACTCCTCTTTTTCAGACTTTTCCTAACACCCCCACCCCTAACAACAAAGTAGTCTGTAGGCTTACTCCCCGAGTAAGCGAAAATATTATCAATAACGCACAACTTTATGTGGTCTATCAAAATCGGGGAGGGAAGCGGTGACAGGTAAGGATTCAACTTATCTAATTCTCTTTTTAAAAAGTTTTAAGGTACACCCAACATCAACTTTGGTAAACAAAGAGACTATATCGTAACTCATCATCTTTCTCTGACTGAGAGAAATTTCTTTTAGTTTTTCCATGAAAAGCAAATTATTTTTGGTACGAACATTAGAAATCTTACAAAGCAGCGAAGAAAAGTTCCCACGGTAACCATTTAGTAAAGGGATAAAAAGGCCCAGCGCCCCCACCCTTTTAAACTAATGGGGCGGAATGAATAGTTTGGTTTATGGACTGTTGGAAGAGCATACAGATATGGTAAACAAGAACAACTTTTGATGAATTCGTTCCAGTCGAAATAAACGTTTCTAACTATTTCCTTACGCTTTCTGCTAAAATGAGCCTGAACACAGAGAGGGAAAAAAAAGTTAATTCTCAGTACGTTTCTCTAGTACTAATCAGCTATTGTATCTTATAACTATTTTGATTTGTCCAGTTTTTGGGATTTTGCCACTTTTATAAGCTTTTTGATGACAATGATGCTGCCCTTTTTCAGGTAATTGAAACCTTTCTAGTGATGGAATATTCTTCGCCATTCATACTTTTCGTACAGGCTTCACACAGAAGACGTTTAAAACAGTGACACCCTATCAGACACAGGAACTGCTTTGATTTCTCTAGAGTATTGGAGGCCTTCAAAAACACGGGGTTCTATTTATGCCTACAAAATAAGAAACTTACGAAATCGAATAAATGATACAGATGATCTAAAGTGTAAGTTATACAGTTTTGAACGTACAAAAATTAAGACAGGTCACAATGAAATTATGGAGATTTAGTAATGAAAATACATTGGGTTTTATATATATATATTATATAGATATATATATATATATATATATATTATGATAGAAATAGATATATATATATATATATATGAAATATATATATATATATATTATATATATATATATTATAAATATATATAATATATATGTATAAATCTAATAATATATATATATTATATACATATATATATATAATATAATAATATATATATATACTAAATATTATATATATAATATATATATATTATATTATATATATATAATATATATTATATACACTGCCCTATTACTAGATAAAGAAAGGAAAATGCAGTTATACTGATAAGTAATATTAAGCACAGAAGAAAGAAAATCGCCAGAGGAAAAACGACTTGTAATTTCCCAGAGATCACATTCCTAATCAGCGTTGCGGCCATCTGAGGCGGCTGCGAGATACCACCAATAGTCTAGAAACTTTTTATTGCTTCTTCAAACAACACATATAGGATTATGGCGAAAGGCATAATACCCATGACGATTTCTTTGGCAGATTCAACGCTACAGGATAATGAGGAAAGTTGCTGAGAAAGTTTTGAACGCAAAGATGTAATCTAGAGGTGTAAATTCAACAAAATAACCCTCCTTGTTTTTCCACAAAATCATGCTACGTGGAACTTAACCATGTATCTCTTTGGCAAAACAAACAATGCCTAACCTTTTTAACACATAATCATCCAGAGCCTTCTTCCCACCACACTTTACGCTTTAGAGCTTATAATTATATGGAAAGCCGAACTATGATTTTGATACTGTATATCAACTGTACTTCTCTGAAAACTTATCAAGCATTGCAGTGCGTACAAATTCACACACACACATATACATACTTACATACATACATTCACACACACAACGATTAATACATAAATATATATTCTTATATAAAATTCAGGGTTTCATACAAAAATACCAGTTAACTTATCCACAAATTCAGACCCCTTGATAGTATAGTGGATAAGTTATTTGCGGCTTAAAATGTCAGAGCGTTCAGCGATAAATACATTGTACACATATATACATACACACACACACACACACACACACACATATATATGTATAATATTAGAAGTATATATTTACTGGACCTGACTGCAAGAGAGAATTGCCTTAATATACAAGTATACCGAAATGAATGAGAAGCCGAAAGAGGGTAATGGCATAACTTTCCTTATGCAGTGGTTGACCGAGACTATACAGATCACACCAACGCCATCTTCAAGATGGCGATGATCACACTCGTATCAAAGCCTACTATGAGATTCAGGGCTTCTGTAACACGGTTTTTTGGCAATAACTTTTTATCTATGCATTTCATAGATATAACGCTTATTCAGAATACACATTATATCTACACATAAATTTTGACTGTATTCTGCATTACGTAGGTTGAATAAATTTGGTACTTATAATGTAAAAGTGGCCTTTTTTGAAGACGGGCCAACTTACTCAGAGATAAGGTTTCGAATGCACTCGTTACGTAACTTATGACAGCATTTCTTCCCTCTTTCTCGATGGATGATTGGCTATACGTAACGAAGGCTATACCTCTGGCAACAATGACAAAAATTTAAATACAAGCAAAGCAGTACACCTTTAAGAACTCTGAATCCTCTCCACTGATAATTTGTCATAATGAACAAACCAGCAAAATATGTTAATAAATACAAAAACACTTTGATTATTAGTCTAACTCCCAAAATAAGTGTCCTAAGAAATTATAATCTACTTTATAGGTCACAATCAGATTGACAAGATGTAGGGAATAGTTGGTAATTTTCAAAGACATAGTAGACAAGTTGATTTGATGACTGCTGTATCCAATGTCAAACAATTTTATTTATCGGCTATCTACCTATTTACTAAAAAAAAAAAAAAAAAAAAAAAAATAGACGGTATCGTATTTTGGCTTTAAACCTTCACCAATAATTATCATCAGAATGATGACGTCATGAGGCTCCACCCACTTTGGCCTCGTTATAATTCAGGATAACAATGAAGGCTATCATGGCCATTGTTGTATTAGAAAATCTAACTTCTGGCTATAAAAACTCATTTCTCGAGTAGTTGTAAGAAGTGCTAAATATCCTTAGGGATCCCAGCGTTGGCCTAAACGTTTAATTCATGTATATTGCTGCTATTACTAATTTAGCGGCACTGCTGCTACAGTAGTATTACTACGCTAGCACAGATACCCCCCCACCACATCTATGTATCGTTCCGCCATTCATAAAGTCTTTATACCCAACATGGTCGTACAGACTAAAGAAGACGAAAAAAAATGTTATCGGATGATCCGTTGGTCTGCTGGAGATTTTAGCACACATAAGCTTGTATTTACTTTGGATAAAAATCTTATTTTAACAAAAATAGTTATATAAAGGCCTGTTTACATACAACTCATCTCTCTATCTCTTCCTCTCTCTCTCTCTCTATCCTTCTCTTGGTGGCATAGTGAATAGTTAATGGAAATGTTCGAAATCCTGAATGACATTACAAAGTATTATAATCACGTTACGCTAAATACAAATCAGACCATAAACATTGGATTTAAACTAGAAACTGCATAATTACCTATTCAGACTATAGTAAGTATAGCCACGGGCTTTCTCTTGACTGCATAAAGTTGCAAGTCGTAAGACAAATGCAGTTTTGCAACCACGGGGACAATTCCAAATCCTGTTAGCCATTCTTGACTACTATAGGTTTCAGAGCTGATGGAATAAGGTGAATGGATTTCTGTCTAGTGGATGGGCGGGGCAACATTCGTAAAACGATGTTTACCTTGCTTACGTAATGAATGTTTTTCGACTCTTGGCTCGCAATCATTGGCCATGGCGTCGGCTAGATCATTTTTACTCTATAAAAATTAAAACTATCGGGTTTAGGTTATTGATAATGCTGACAAAATTTGTGTGTAGTTGTAAAATATACATATGTCAACTTTCAGCTACCTTCCGATGGCTTTGATAAGGAGCAAAATCCAAAAAACCGTGTTACAGAGGCCCTGAATTTTGTCATAGTAGTTTACATTACTTCGTTGTAAGCTATTCTTTGAACATCAACTTCTTCCCTTATGAATCCCTTTTCCTTACACATACGTTTACTTGAAATGCATGAAAACTCGGAAAGTCATTTTTATGAGTGCTTATATGAGGCCATGTATAACTAACTGTACGGGACAAATAAAGAAGCAAATGAACGCGCATATACCAGCACGTCAGTTTATGAATATAACATATAACTTTCGGCCTAATTTTATTCGGGTCGGTCCTGCAATGTGCCTTCACTTGAACGTAAGATTTTACATCTTAACTTTTGCGATTTCATCTGAGTTTGAGACACACGATATGCCCTTTGGATGGCACAGTGCTTTACTATGGCACGTTGGCACATAATCCCGAGGCTAATTTGTGATACCTTTTGGGCGTCATAATCATAAATGTCCACATTTTAAATCCTTAAGATCGTATTGATCCCGACATGATATGATCATGTTACCCTTCAACACTAAACAGCTGGGATTTTATCTGTCAG
>NC_061099.1:58281287-58283787 GCF_015104395.2 Macrobrachium nipponense | reverse complement strand
GCACTCATATGAAAAGGATACAGCAGGTCTTAATTCCACTGATAATCAAACATAAGTACCATGAGCCAACAGTCGGAGGCTCTCCTGCCAGGACGTTCTGGTCCTCTCATCGAAAACGATCTCAAAAGGAAAGGCCTAAACGTTTCCACGTCAGGTTTGCTATTAGTGGAACTGAAACTTGAAAGCGAGTGAGTGGGTCACTCGCATTCCCAGAGTCGTTTTCTCAATTTGCACAGCGCTCGCTCCACGCACAGAAAGTTTCTCCTTCTCTCTTCCGTTTTATTCATTCCGGGCTGATATCGGATGGGAAATGGAAGCCCTTTACCAAATGCTTAACACGTTTTTGCAATCTTAGAATGAAGAGAAATGATCAAATATATATTATATATCCGTAGCATGCTTATGCATTGTATACTTAAGCCAGTATCCATACAGGCAAACACGTAAATGAATATACATTGTTTCATGATTAAACCATTTTGAGACAATTATCACCACTTGAATTTACAACTCATTGAAAGACATTTGGCTGCCAAGCGTTACAAGATTAATTTACATAATAATGCCACCTCAGCTCTTTGTTTTCAAGAATGAGAGCTATACTATTTAAAAGTATCAGCTCAGAGTAAAACTTTACATTTCTGCCGAATTCTCTGGCCACAATTATTTTCTATTTAGCATATAGAGCCTTTGTAGCTCTTTTTCTTTCGGAATCAACGTACTATTTTCTATAATGTTACACCGTTTTGCCTGGCTGTTCTCTCTATCTTTCAGTTCTTGCTGTAGTGATGCTGTGATAATGACATTATTCCAAAATCTTCCGTGGACACCACTCAATGTTTCGGCGTCACGATATGATTGCGCAGTTTCTTCCTCTTTTGTCGAGTCCAATTTACCTCTCTGCGCTTTTACTAACCTGCAGTGCTTTCGTTTGTTAACTGTGATTTCTACCAACCTATTTATAAGTCAATGTTCTCTTCTGCCTCCCTTTTGTTCTATAAAGGTGAATGGGCTGAGCTCCGTTCTCTTTTTTTTTAGTTTTCTGTAAAAGAAAACTAATGAGATGGCTATCTGTCTGTCCGTCCGTCCGGCATTTTTTCTGTCCTCACCTTTTCTGATGCTAGAGAGATGCAAATTGGTATGTTGATCACCAATCCTCCTATCTTCTAACGTACCAATTGCAGAAATCAAGCCTCAGTAGTTTTCATTTTATTTAAAGTTAGCCATAATCATGCGTCTGACAACGCTACACGACAGGACACCACCGGGCTTTGGATGAAAGTTTCATTGGCCACGGCTCATGCAGCACAATGCTGTGTGAGCCGAGACCACCGAAATAGATAATTTTTCGGTGGTCTTGATTCTACGCTGTACTGAAAACTTTATTTCGCCGAAGAGACTTCGGCGTATTTTTTACTTGTTCTAGTATATGCGTTTTACATTTAGAAACCAATTAAATGATAGCCCGAGGCCGCATTTCCTGAGGCACTGGAGGTTGTAGTATATACTGATAAAATAAATTAACTTTTATTAAAATCTTTCACAATCACCACTGTGATTCATTTCAACACATTCCGGAAGATTAGTCACCAAAGTTGTATTATAATATATGTAAAACAAAGGAAGTTTTCCTTTATTTCCTCGATCACTGGATGAACACTGCCGTTAGATAAGCATATATCATTTCATAATTATTACTAAACATGCACGAATCAGCGCGTCATAAGAAGGCAATCATTTTTAAATGCTGGTTATATCTATACTGTTTAAGAACGATCTCGCAGGAAATGATCGGAATATTAGCATTGAAAACAATGAATGCGCGAACTAAATAACCCTGAAAGACGTTATGAATAACACAAATGGACAGAATAGAAAGAATGAAGAAAATGACGCCCACTGCATCAATGCTGCCAACACTCAGTGATACTTAATTTGATTTGCATATCATTTATCATGGCACCTTCCCACATAATTTAATCACATGAGAGAGAGAAACCTTTCATTCTCTCGGCAGAATCTGACTCCCACTTCTAGGCACGTACGTACACATACACAAATACTCAGGAGCGAGGGGTTGGGGGGGAGGGGGGCTGGAAGAGAAGGGGGACCCTGAACCCCCCCATCTGTCTTCACATGTCAAGTCAAGGATCCGCATTTTACAAACGCTCTACTCCATGTCAGCACATGAAGCTCTAAACAAAGTGTGAGCCACTTTGGACTTTCATGACTGCAACCACAGAGAGAAGCGAAAGGGCTTGGCAACAGTTTTAAAGAAGTCACGACTCAGGATGAACACAGGGGAAAAGCAGTTGCCAATAAGTGGTATCACTGATATTCGTCTACATTCTCAGTTGCTATAAAAAAAACGTCTACATTCTCAGATGCTATAAAAAAACGTCTACATTCTCTGTTGCTATAAAAAAAATTGACCCATAACAACTTTCTAAAACTCGTTTCATACAGAGCTACATATCGACAATTTTCCTGGCAATGGCAT
>NC_061099.1:58248787-58278787 GCF_015104395.2 Macrobrachium nipponense | reverse complement strand
ATTTACGAATCGAGGCATGAAAGAATATCATGATTTATAGCTCGTGTATTCAAGTATTCATACTTTATGGTATATTATTACATATTATGAGCATCTGCGCTTTCATTTGATTCAAAGCAGAGTTTGCAGAAAATTTTCCTGGTGTTACGGCGAAAGATAAAGCTTATTGCAAACTAGGCAGAACAGCTTATCTCACTCAGGCTAGTTAAATGAAAGAGAGAGAGAGGGAGAGAGAGAGTACTGGCTGTTCTCGGTTACATAACATCTTAAGAAAGTGGTCGTCCTCCACGCATATATAGGCTATCTATTTTTCTGTCATATAACTTTACGATGAAAATGATTTCATTATACTGAAGGAGGGGAAATAGAACCACAAGCTTTCGGCCTTTGACTCAGGTTAAGCAAAGGCAAGAGTCTCCACCAGATAAACTACAGTTGCACCAGGCAGAGGAAACACTGTACCTTTCTGAAATAAACGACAGCCTTACAATAGGAAAGCATTCTCATACCGACATCTGTAATATTACAAAAACTTTCATCGAGTAACAAACTCTCGCAACGGCGTAACGTTACTGGGCTTCGTAACGGCGCCGTCTTTCACCATTACAACCTTGTAAATGCTTCGGAGCGAAAGACTTAAACTTGAGATGCGCCCTTTAAATCGGTCCAGAACGAGGATTTCAGGGAAAGGAGTCCTACTCAAGCACCGAATCCTTTCCTTCCGGAGCACGTTAAAAAAGGCATAAATAATGGAAACCGGATTCGTTCGTAAAAGGCCTGTGAGTCCGGATTCTGTGTATACCGAAGTGAGGAGACAAATAGAAGGTACTTTATGCGATAGCCAACCGTAACTAAGAGCGATTCAACAGCACATCTTTTACGATTGAATTCTCTTCCATTGGAAACGAGGAAGACTCGAGAGGGTCTCTAGGACCGAATTCGTTGAGTCTAAGTAATGACAGCTAAATCGCGAGCGATAGACGATGTCGCCACGGTAAAACAAACAGCGGCCATTACTCGAGGTTCGAATCGCTTTCAAGGTTTCGATTAAATTGTCGAGGAGAGGATCTTTCAAATATGGAAGGACAATGTCGAACGGAAAGCCTTTTCATTTCTCATCAAGATTATCTGGAATGCCACTGCGAGTATTCTATTTAGATTTTCTATGACCCAGCTGAACAACCTGTGATGGTGTGTCGTCAAATCTTCCTACCTTTGGCTTTTAAGATCATTGAACAACGAGAATCGGTGGTGTATTCGGAATAGTGATGCTGAAAAAATTCGAATGTACCATTGCTCAACATCATTTTTTGCCTTTAACATAACATTTACAAACAAGTATAAAATGCGCCGAAGTCTCTTGGGCGCAATCGAGTTTTCTGTATAGCGTATAATGCTGTATGAAACTCTCAGCCACAGTTGAGACGCACGATCATGGCTAACTTTAACCTTTAAATAAAATAAAAACTACGGAGGCTAGAGGCTGCAATTTGGTTAAGTGTAATGATTGAAGGGTGGCTGATCAACATACCAATTTGCAGCCCTCTAGCCTAAGCAGTTTTTCAGATGTGAGGGCGGACGGACAGACAAAATGCCTTCTCAACAATTTTCTTTTATAGAAAACTAAAAATGAGCAAATCCCTTTTCACAAAAGCTCGGCGCGATCCTCTCTACAGGGTCCTACTTGGGCTTTCGTTGGAAAAAAAATTCATTCCACTCATTCCACCGCAATTAGGCTAAATGTAATTTCGTCTAGTTTGTTCCTGCTCTTCGTTGATTAAGTCGTTATTCACAGTGGTAGATAAGAGCACCAATTAGGTCACAAAGACTCATATGTCTTAAAACCCAAGAACGCCAGACTGTGCACTCATCTAATTAACTGTCCCTACGCTACCTCCAAAGTCTTTCATTTTCTATGATTAAGCCTTTTCAGATTATATATTTTTCCAGCGTTTTCAAACCTTATTAATACTAAAATACTGATCTACATATGCTTTCATAAATACGACAACCTATAAATGACTCAGAACGTTTATATCTTTGGATTAATATATCATGAAGTATTTCTAAGAATTGTCAATTTACCAGTACAAATAGTTCCTTATTTCCAAATATTATTCATAATTCATTTTGACTAAAAACACCAGTTTCCTATTTTCCTAAGAAAACAGGCCCATAACTTCACAGTTTTATATAGAAGTTCGTTGTAACTTATTCCATTATATCTCAGGCAGCTTCAAAGAATCTTCATTCATAAAAATACAAGTCGTCATAAATTTTACCTCCCCCCTACTTCTTTCCAACTCCTCCCTTCCGCGCCTTCCCCCTGTGGCCAAAGAGATACCCGAAATACCATCCCTGCTTTTCCACCACCATGGCGAGACCTGTCATAACAAACTGGGAATCGAAGAAGTTTCATCCTTACTACAGCTATGACTTTTCGCTTTGAGGGATGTGTTTGCCTCACCTTCCTGCTGTTGCATGCCGCCTTGGGGTATATGGGTGGGTGGGAGGGGGGAGGGGGGTTGCCACTTTAGCTCTGTGCGTGTGTGTGTGCGTGTGTGGGTAGAGACATGTATATGAACTTGGTGTATCTATATCTGGACATAACTATAAATGTTCATCTTGGCATTACCAGGGACTCATATACAATGTGTGTCTGGCTGCCGTCCTGTGAGATATTATGCGCATACATACAAATATATATATATATATATATATATATATATATATATATATATATATATATATGTATATATATATATATATATATATATAATATGATGTATGTATATACACAAAAACATATATAATATATACAGAATAAAAAATGGTGGTAAATAGTTTCCTTTAGCACTTTGCATAATTTTCGAAGCACAGATTCATCGTCAGGGCTAAGAGGAAAAAAAGTTACAAAGGTTAAAATCAGTGCCAATAAAGACGCAAGTAAAATGTAAAATAAAGCTTAATTAAGTCAATGGCATGAGTTTCAAACAGAAACATGTGACCAGAGCCAACCTAAGTATTTTAGGTTTTGAACAATAGATCAGAAGAAGACAAATTTTTAACGATGGAACAGATTTCTTCTGATTTATACTCTCATATGTCACACATGGGCTTTAAATTAATTAGAATACTCTCTATTATAATGGAACTCTTTCGTACTACTGTACCAAAGCCTGTTTTATGACTGATTCCATGAAGGGAGTTATTGCCACTCGCAACACTCCTTTGAGAGAATCACGACTATACTCTTTCTTTTCCATCTGTCCATCCGCCTGTGGTGTTTGCTCATGGTAACACTGCGTCCCGGGCTTTAAATA
Source organism: Macrobrachium nipponense (assembly GCF_015104395.2). Taxonomy (NCBI): domain Eukaryota; kingdom Metazoa; phylum Arthropoda; class Malacostraca; order Decapoda; family Palaemonidae; genus Macrobrachium; species Macrobrachium nipponense. The sequence continues at coordinate 58,275,464 of NC_061099.1, read as the reverse complement.
ATATCCTATTTCGAATATTAACGATGTAATTCGCATACAGTAAATTATTAAAACACTTATCAGTTACAAATGTATACCCAGATATCCTTTAATTTACCTAAAACTTACACATAGCATAACTATTTAAAGCCGCGGGATGCAGTGTTACCATGCGCGACCACCACAGGCGGATGGACAGATGGAAAAAAACAGAGTATAGTAACGGGATTACACAATGGGCAAGGATATACACCTCCAAGAAACGCGTGAGATTAGGGATAGTTTCTTTATACTCAAGGCTGAAGCCCATCTGTTAGTGGCTAAACATAGTTTCTCGGCCTTACTCCTACCTTACAGGGGTTTTAGTCATTTGCCTATTTTTACCTGCAGTTTAACCAATAAACGATTTCTTTATCTTAGTCTTTTATCTATCTTTTTAATATTTCAATTCTTTGCCGTTATGAAGTTTTGCTCGGAAACACTAGGCAGGCGTTGAGCGGAATATGCATAAACTCCTTTTCCAATTCTTCTTCATTTATGTATTTAACTCGCTAGATGTCAACACTTTCAAATATACATGTGCATATACATTATATGTACACAAGCACCCACACACATATATATGTACACAAGCGCGCGCGCACACACACACACACACATATTATATATTATAAATATATATATATGTGTGTGTGTGTGTGTGTGCGCGCGCGCGTGTATATATGTATAACTGAATCACGAAAGTTTGGAACGTGATAAATGTATAGATAAAGGTATAAGCCACGAAGGAAAGTAAAGTGAAACACTGGAGTAACTACTCCAGCGTTTCCCTTTCCTTTGTGTCTTATACCTATAATATATATATATATATATATATATATATATATATATATTATATTTAATATATATATATATATTTCATATATATACTATGAATAGTACATATTTCGATATGTGGAAGCACGTGAACTTGTGTATACAGGAACAAAACGATTTTACAATTCCTTATCAATCGCGAACAAAAATAAAAGTGAGCAACTTCAAAATTTTATGATTGCGACTTGGATAATGTGCACCACAACTTCAATGTACAATCATTCTAAATCTATCAATATATTGGTTTTTCTGGAAAAGAAATTTTTTTTTTTTTTTATTTAATCTCTTGTATGCATGACGCTTTGGAGTTCTCGTCCCTAAAGGTCCTATTGCGGTCCAAATATCATGACGAAATCCCCGAAGTTATTGTACAATAAGAATCGGCAGAATAACATAAGCAAAGACTGAACCGCACAACAGATATTGGAGAGTTGACAATACTAACACGAAAAGCAATACATACACCTCCATTCGGTGCGTGAAGCTACAATAAAACGAGCTTTTTCATTTCAGGATACTACGAAGATTGCAATTATTCAAAGTGCAATGCAGAATAAAATGGGACGATATCAATGATTCAATACTGATGATAACTTTCTTGAGCGTTGGCGCAAAGTCACCTCTACTGCGTCGCTGAGCATATATTTTGCATAACATGAATATACATACAGCGGTGGTACACTTTTCCCCTGACAGTTGCAGTAAATTAATTCATATGGTTAAACCATTATCAATTCACTAACTGCATCGCCTCAGTGTGTTTTCCATAATATGATGGACCAGTACAGAAATACATCTCACTTCGCTGTTGAAGTACAAGAATTCCCGACGCTGGCTTTTGTATTATTTCGTTTTGTTTGCCTTTAGCCAGATTGTTTCTCTAAGCATAACTCTACGGTACCGAAAAATATAATAATAGTGAAAAGAAATCGAATGAGTTCAGCTATTTCATACTGTGTGGTTATTGTGTAAAGGGAAGGATATATGCGCCCTTCTCTCTCTATATCTTGCTTTCTAATGTATGATATATATATATATATATATATATATATATATATATATATATATATATATACATACATACATATGTGTGCATCTATATATATTTACATGGTAACATCCCCGACGTTACATTCTAGAACTGATAACTTCTTCTATAACAAAAATACAATCATCCACGTCGCTGAGCCAGAGTATGACCACATGATTGAGATACACAAAACGAGAGGCTTGCCGATTGGCCTAAGAGATTAATTTTAATGGTTTTACCCTTATCTGACTCCCAGCACGCCATTCTCTGCATTCAGCTTCAGAATTCCTCCAAATCAAACCGTTAAATGGCCTTCCATGCCCGTCCTCAGTAAATGCTAGGGATTAGAGGGCGAAGCTGAGCGCCACAGCCCCCGCCATGATAATGAGGCTACTGGAAGACAGTAAGTTGCCAGGCCAACAACAGCTGCCACCAGGAAATCTTCTACGGTTGGTCTCACTGTCTTCATTGGCCACACTGGTGACGCTTTCAGGTGCCACGACTTAGCCTATAGGATGTCTTGTAGGCTACGCACAGCAACATGCCCAATGACATAAAGTTAACATAGGACTGCCCATTTTAAATTTAAAATACAGCCACTGAGAGTCTTGTTTTCTTTAGTACCTTAGCACAGGCTTGGAGTGACGAGTGAAAATTGTAAAGGAGAAGTCAGTGGACCGAGTAAATCGACAGGAGAAGAAGTTCCAAGATGACCAGGTTGAAACCACATACAAAGGACGAGTGGTCGTCATCCAGTGCCAGAAATAAAAGCTGAAAGGTGAGGTGTAACCCTATTTTAATGAACTGCAGCGCACCCAGATCTCGCATATCTTAACAGTTTCATGAAATTTGAAATCAAGCCATATAAGTCCTGTCTCTCTCAGGCCCTCCATGTATCCTGCCATAGTCCTGGACAACCGCAACTTTGAAGGAGAAGTCAGCGGGCTGCACAGACCGACAAGAGATGAAGGTCCATGATGACCGGAGTCGGAACCACATAGGTTAGGTTAGCAATTTCAGTATGAAACAAGTAAAGAATGCGCCGAAATTTCTTCGGCTCAATCGAGTTTTCCGCACACCGTATAATGCTGTATGAAACTCTCAGCCGCGGCCCATGAAACTTTCAGCCCCAGCCCGGTGGTAGCCTGTGTTGTTGGCACCTGTAGCGGTGCCAGCTGCACTATCTATATAGCTAACTTTAACCCTTAATAAAATAAAAACTGAGGTTAGACGGCTGCAATTTGGTATGTTTGATGGTTTGATGTTTGGAAGGTGGATGATCAACATACCAATTTGCTGCCCTCTAGCTTCAGTAGTTAAGTTTTTAAGACTGAGGGCGGACGGACAGACAAAAAAGCTAATACAATAGCTTTATTTTACGGGAAACTAAAAACTCGGAGGAAAAGAATGAATCCCACTTGACGAATCCAGCACCCAACATCTCATCCCCTCAGAGCCTCTTTCCACCGGTGACTAAGATCGTTCCTGTGGAATGACCGTTTGTGATAAGCCTACGCTACGAGGCAGGTCAACAATAATCACGAAAGCACACAACTGCCAGGAAGTCGTCAAGTACTGAACTACTGTCATGGTTGGGGAAGGCAAATGAAGGGGATATGGAAGAGGCAGTCGTTGGTTCAGAATGGGGGAAGTAAAGTACTCACGCAATTCCCCTTTAATGTACATACAATCTGTTCATGGGAAATGTTATTGGAATTCTTATTAGAGTGGAAGTCATAAACTATTTTTAAAAGTGTTCTTAATGAAGAATTCTTCACTCTCATAACCGAATGTAATAACGCTCACTTATGTAATCTTTACTGAAATGTTGACTTCTAGCGAATGACATTGCTCACTGTGCAAAATTGTTATTGGAGGTAAAAATTAAATCCCTTGTGGAAGTTTTGAGAAAGTGTCCCGTTGGAAAGTGTTGAAACTTCAATTAGATTTATGGCTGTATGTTAAAGTACATATCTTTAAGTATTGATTACGTTAAGAGCGTGAATGGTTGCATGTCTGCACTAACATTACCTCTGGACACGAATGATAAATAATACTCTGGAAATGAATAATTAAGATACATACTATTTACGATTAAGAAGTTACTTTGCGGTGTCAAAGTAGAACTGGATTACACTACTGCATCAAGGCTGACGCAGTTAAGTCTACAGCTTAAATTCCTTGTTCTGGAAGAAGTATGTAAAGTTGACTACCACTGCAAAAACTCTTAACGCATCAGTCTTACATATAAGGTGTTTTATTTCCTCAAAAACGTAATAATAATAACCGTAGTTGTGCGTCAATGCACAACTCGAGTGCACCTAAGATGGAACTGTCTTGTTTTTGTAAACTTGCCAAGTAGTTTAGCGAGTCATAACGAAATCCCATTCTCTGCATCATTTGTAAAAACTCGATTCCTGCAGGAGACTTTGATAATAAGAGTTGTAGCCCATATTCTGGCCATGTGTGAGTGCAGCACTAAGATTGGAAAAAAAAAAACCCTGATTGATCCATCAGCAGTTCTATAAGTATTAAAGGTTTTGAAGGAAAGAAAAAGGGTGAACAGGTAGTATTAAAGAGTTTGCGATACTTCCCATCTTTGTGTGAGGGACCATGTGTAACTGAAAGTGCTCCCGAGAGAGAGAGAGAGAGAGAGAGAGAGAGAGAGAGAGAGAGATTAACAATTAACTGTGGTTGTGTTCCGGTAAATATACACCACTACTAGGCCTATCTAAGTCATGACTAAAGCCAATGCTGAACATTGACATAATAGTCAGGGAGATGTGTAACCTAGAGGAATTACAACACAACATGGGTATTTAAAACAACTAATAATTCTCGCTCTGGTTAACTCCCACTTGCTCGAGTAGCATATATATATATATATATATATATATATATATATATATATATATATATATATATATATATATACTAAACACTCTAGTTTAAAGCTTTAAGAACTATAATTTGGTGGACTGACCCCACCCATATCAAGTAGTGAATGACAAAAGAAGTTACATTTGTGAAATATATAGTGGGAGATATGTCCTTAGATGATGCCTGGGGTCACCGCTGGCAACCAACATTGGTTCTGTCAATTGTCATAATCCGCTTCACCGTTGCCTTAAGGAAGATATTGTCTAGATCGTCAGAGTCCCGGGCTCCATTGGAAAGGTTGAAAAAACGTTATTACTGACGTAGAATTTTACAAGTTGAATTATTTTATTCAATTCTATGGGGAAGTGGTTAGCAAATGGCTAAAGTTTATTTTTGAGGAACTTCAATATATCTTTTATGGGTACCTTTATGAAAAGGAAGTCTACGTCTAGGCTGAGAAGTTTAACGTTATGTACGGGGATATTTGCCTTAAGCATTAAATCAGTGTTTTAATGGGCCTTTTATACTTGAGACGTAGCCTGTTTTAAAAGAAGAATTTATTTACACATATACATATGTATAAGCGAATAGCACAGGAAAAATAATAGGAAGAAATTCCTGTGGTACCTGCATCTACTGTGATTTTTTAAGCATACACATATATGTATATGTATGTATATACCAATACATACATACATGCATTAAGCTAAAAACGTCCTTTAATATCCAATTCGCTCTACCTCGGACGTTACCAACTAGTCGGCGAAGTCGTGATTTCTCCTCGCTTCGCTGGCTCGAATCCACGAGAGGACAAAATTGTTATCAACTAAAAAATTCCCCTTCGGTTAACGTTTATGAAAATACGTATATTAATTCCGAGGTAGAGCGAATTGCATATTGAAGGGCATTTGTAGCTTATTGCATATATACTACGTACTATATGTACAGTATATGTAAATATATATTACAATAATATTCTAAGGCTGAAACACAGTTAACCTAAATGATGAATAGCAAATTAATAATAATAATAATAATAATAATAATAATAATAATAATAATAATAATAATAATATCTCTCTCTCTCTCTTCCTTGAAGCGAGCTTTCGTCTGGAGCTGCCAGACATCCTCGGGCTGGGAAGCTGAGGGTGGACAATTTCGAACTTTGTGATATATCCAGAATAAGAGCAGGTGGAGAGAGAGAGAGAGAGAGAGAGAGAGAGAGAGAGAGAGAGAGAGAGAGATACAAAAGTTGACGAATTAGACTGTCAGGCTAGAATGAAGATTTACATTTTAATAAGTGTCTCAAAATATCTTAGTGAAACTCTCTCTCTCTCTCTCTCTCTCTCTCTCTCTCTCTCTCTCTCTCTCTCTCTCTCTCTCTCTCCTTCATTTACAAGAAGCATCATTAGATCGAGAGCGAGGTCTCCATTCAACAGCCGATTAACAATGACGTCATCGGTATTAATCCTTCCTAATGACGCCATTTGAGAGGAGCAGAAATAATGTAACGATTCATTCAATTACGGAAAAGATTCGCTCAATTAAAGGAGAGTTTCTCTCAATATGGAGACTGATGAGCGCCAATCGTCGTGAAAAGAGACGCATGTAAAGGCACTCATGTGAACAAACAGCGCATTAACGACTTTAATTACCCTCATTCTTCCTAATTGGGTCGCTCCCGAAGAAATCACGCTGAAATATAATTGACACGTCGCAAAAATAAACAAGAGGAACGTCGCTTGACTTCAGCAAACGAGCATCCGAGCAATTATCGCCAGGCCATATATCCTGCAAATCATATGAAACCCAGTCGTAAAAACAACAGCAACAGCAATAGCGTAAATAACAACTAGCCGAAAACCGGCTCAATTCACGGGACACCTGCTTTGGAATGAGTCAGTCACCTGCCACCTTCTGCTCGATTTGTTCCAAAACTCGACGGAAATTATGTCAACTTTTCCCCTTTCGTGACTGACTGGATGATAACCGTTCATTTATATCAGAAATTATTTTTCTCCTAAACCACAGTACCGCATTATCAAAATACATTATCAAAACACTTAGAATTAGGAAAATATTTCTTTCACGTGTCCAAGTAGAAGCGCCATGCGTGACAGTATAGCTCATACAAGCACAGACTTCCATTACAAATAACAATTAGTACAAATACACAAATATATATATATATATATATATATAGTATATATATATATATATATACTATATATATATATATATATATATATATATATATATATAATATATATATACATAAACATATATATATATATATAGATATGATGTATATATATATACATTATATATATATATATATATATATATATATATATATATATATAAAATTATGTAAATATATAATACGTCTACTAATACTTCTACACCGTAGTGATATGTTTGCCAAGCAAAGAAATGTGTTGAGAGAGAGTGACTACTAGTCAGCCATAGAAGAGAACCTAAGTGCAGCTTCCCAAATCAAGTTGGCCCTAGAAACTGTTATACAAATATCCATCAGTATTGGTGAAATTCACCTTAAAATGTCATTCATGTGTAACCTCATTACATAATAGCTTGAACGAGAATGCTACTTAAACGTTCACCCAAATATTTCTTGTGCCTGAAAATTCTTCCTTAAAAAATGCCTGCTAAAAAACTCCTAAATGGTTTTATTTCTATGTAAATCAACAACACTGAAGACACAAATGCAGTTCTCTGACGAAATCAAACCAGACTTTAACTGCATAATGGACTTTAATCAATGGCGTGTAGAGTGATATTGTAGAAAGGTAAAATGAAGTCAATAACCAGCGGCGATAAACACAAGGGGTTGTTAAGCCAATATCAAACCATTGTGTGAAAAACCAACATTCGATAATTAAAAAGCGCGAAAATGGGAACGTAGATCAAAGTACGCCATTTTCTTTTCACTCCGACTATTCACAGCGCTCGCTTCTTTAACGAATTTTTAAAAATAGAAAAGATAAAATGGGAATCCCCAAAGTCAAATGAGAATGGACGCATCCGAAGGGTACACCGAATTTAACGCTGTGACTGACAGGACAAAAGAATAATGAATATGCTTAGGCGAGACTCAAAGCAGTTGGCAGCGCCCGAACAATACAACCTAAGCTGGCACCGAACAACAAGGCTCCAACTGAGCGTCTAAACAAGATGCAACGTCCGCTTTGCAATCAATGCTCCCCTTAAAATCCTCATTAAAAAATTCTAAAGGGAATGGAACACTGGTTTTACGCGAGAGAGAGAGAGAGAGAGAGAGAGAGAGAGAGAGAGAGAGAAAAATACGTATGCGCGTAGATACACTGATATGCATATATAAACACCTATACAATCACTGACAAGCACCACATGAGGAGAAACCCAATAATGAGCGATCCACCTCCACGAAGAGAGAAAAGCGAAAAAGCCAGAGGAGAAAGGGCGACACAAGATGCAGATCAAGGCTTATCTGCCGAAGGTCCTCGGGATCTCCGTCAGGCCTTAGAGATAATGCACCTGGATACCCCAGTTGAAACACGGGAACTTTTGGCAACGATGACAGCAGGAATTACCGAAGACGATAAGAACCAGCGATCCGTTGCGAATTCCGGGCAGAGGAAGTGATGGCTTGAGGGCTAGTCGGCGATAACGGAAAACGAGTATAAAATGTGCCTTTTAGTGTAGAGTGAATTCGATAGTCTATATACACACACACACACACACACACACACACACACACACACATATATATATATATATATATATATATATATATATATATATATATATATAACTAAAGCCTTAGAACAAAAGCTAGTTACAACTCGAGGAGTTATGGAAAGAATAATGATAGGAATAACATTAAGACAGAAAAAGAGCAACATGGATACCAGAGAAACCTAAGTAGAAGATATTCTACAGTGGCAGAACTAGGTCATTATGGGCCCAGGTGCAAAATATTTGAGTGGGCCTCTATCATGGAAAGCAAAATTAATTACCATTACTTGATTTACCAGTAACTAATGCTCATAAATTAATCAAAACACACACATTTATATTTATATGATTTATGGGTGTTTAGTATATATACATGTATATATGCATCTATATTGTATAAATATTGTGTGTGTGCATGTGTGAAAATACTAAAAGCTTACCAAAATATTAGAAGTCAACCTTTCTTACTTTCATTTCGGTGAAGGATTTTACTACTTCTTCTTCTAAGTTTATGCTTCTTGCCATGCTATTTTCAATCGATATAACCGGCAGTCCACTCAGTCGTTCTTGCGCCATCGTGCCTCTCAAATAAGTTTTGATCATTTTAAGCTTTGAAAAGGATCGTTCAGCACTTGCGACTGTAACAGGGATCGTTAGAAATAAAGTGATTACATTTAGGACTTCATGAAAGCTTGAAAACATGACGTTGTTTTCACATAATAAAGCATACAGTTTAGAAACTGTAGTCATATTTTCAAGATGTGATCTGAAATGTTGGCGGAAGGACAACCGAGCTGGAAATTCTGTGGAAATATCTTCCTTGTATATTTTATTCAAAGCTATGGGCTCCATTATATAGCTCATCATCGGATACAGTAAGTAAATTCTTGGGAAAGATTATTTTGAAATTTTCAGCAACATGTCTAAAGCCCCTTCCACACGAGGGGTAAACACACGACGGGCACTCTGATTTGCCCGGAATTCTCTCGCTTTTCAACAGTGTTACCAGACCAAACAATCCAAGGGAGGCAGTAGTTACAGGCAGGCAAACCTATGACTTGGACCACACCTCGTGTGGAAGGGGCTAAAGACCTTAAAATCTTTGATTTAGTTGAGCGATCAGTATGTCCAAACAATCATAAAACACATTCGTTTTGAAGTGGTACTCTGGATCCGAAAACCTATCTGTAGTACATAACTCATCAAAATGTTTTTGGCCTTTCTTAGGCGTTTGTGCAGAAACTTTGGTCCAACTTCACATTTATTTGAGAGCTTCTCAGTTCCTTCTTTAACAGGTGCGTAGCCGTCTCTCATTTGCATTAGAGAGTCAACAGAGTTTTTTCAGCAAATGAATCGCTTTGTCCAGCATCATCGCCTAGCTTTGCAATGCCTTAGAAAGTGCATTTATTGTTTCTAGTAATTTTGTTTGCACGATTGTATATGATCTGTCCTCTCAAACGGTAGCCGTTGTTATTGTTATTATCATTAACATTTGTCTTCATGATCATTATTATCTTTAAGATTTTATGATTACTAATAGCATTGTTATTATCATAACTTTTATTCTAATCTATACTATAGTACCATCTCTATCAATATTGCAACTATTATTAGTATTGTTATCATTATTGTTATTTCTATTATGATTATTAATATTAGTAGTAGTAGTAGTACTACTTCTACTACTAATAATATTAATGCCAAATATAACAATAATAGTACTACTACTACTACTACTACCACCACTACGATCATCAACATCATTATCATTTATATTTTCATTATCTCTATTGCCTAAACAAATTTACTAATTACCAAATCAATCTATTAAGATATTAAGATGGGGCCAGATGGGTCCCCAATCACATAGCCCCTAGTGCATTGCACCTCCTACACCCCTAGTAGTTTCGCCACTGATGTTCTAACAAGTAAGAAAAAGAAATGGGCGTGGGCAGGACATATAATGAGAATGTCAGATAATAGATGGACGAAAAGAATAACAGAGAGAGTCCCTAGAGATTGCAAACGAAGCAGGGGAAAGAAGAGAAGACGATAGATTGACGAGCTAAGAAAGTTTGCGGGTATAGAATGGCATAGAAAGACCATAAACAGAAGGGAGTGGAAGGACATACCTGAGGTCTTCCAGTAGTGGACTATCATCGGCTGATGATGATGATGACGATACAAAATTATATATGTAATAAGGATATGAACCTCATTATTCATTTGGTAACGTGTAACTCCGAGCGTCAGGCATACACAATCTCTCTAAGCAACCAACGGCTCGTGACCTTCTCTTTCTCTCTCTCTCTCTCTCTCCAAGCGATACCTCTCTCTCTCTCTCTCCTCTCTCTCTCTCTCTCTCTCTCTCTCCTTCACCTCTTTCTCTCCACTCTAACAGGTAAACAAAATGAGAAAGTTGCATTATAAAAATACATTTATTAAGTAACAAAAGATAATGATCCAAGTCTTACTGACTAACTGAAAAACCCCACAACAGTAAAATGTCTAAACTGTATTGGTCACACCAAATGTCTCCCTCAGTCCCCACATAGCTCCTTGCCAGAAAACCCGTTCCTGTTTCAAAGACATAAGAACACCCCGTAAGTACACACACAAGTTTAACAATCAGAGATTAAAGATTGAATATTCCCACAAAATGTTAAATAGGTAACAAGCCACTCTTTGGCTAAAAACAGTTCAAAACTCACCCAAGCAGCCGGAATATTTAACACACTATATTAAACACTTTCGGAGAGCACCACGACATCTTGTCTTTTCTTCCAAAGACGCCTCTATCAAAATCCCCCATAGACTTGTGTATCATACATTTTAAAAGGAGCGTGCACACGCACATACGAATGCACATTTCGTTACCGCCTCATATTACTGGCTGCAACCAGTTTCCCAAAGGCACTTTGAGAAGAGTTCATAAACTGTCGTACATTGACTTGTCTTTCTATGCAGTTTTATCTCGCCCCACCTACAGAAACCATTCATCAGCTTTTCTCGGGTTCGTTGCTTCTCCACATTCCAATAGGTCACAGCGAACATAATGGCAATATATCATTAATTATACCCTAGGCCTTACACACACACATATATATATATATATATATATATATCTATATATATATATATATATATTAATATATATATATATATATATATATAATTTGCCTACATACGCATAATGTTTTTCTCTTTATTTTCACAATTATTAAGCCTAAAATATTCTTTATTATGGAATTAGCTAACCCTTAGGAATAAGTTACGCCCAAAGTTACTGTGTATTGCAGTTTTCTAAACCAGATGCCCCCGTTCGAATCCTGGCCGGGACAAGAAGCACTATACTCTGTTTTTTTCCATCTGTCCATCTGCCTGTGGTGTTTGCGTATGGTAACACTGTGTCCGGGGCTTTAAATAGTTACACTATGTGCAAGTTTTAGGTAAATAAAAGGATATCTGGGTGTAGATTTGCAACTGAAAAGTGTTTTAATAATCTACTGTATCCGAATTACACCGTTAATATTCGAAATAGGATATTATTTATAGCCCGGGACGCAGTGTTACCATGCGCAAACACCACAGGCGGATGGACAGATGGAAAAGAGTATAGTCAATTATGATTTGGGTGTTAGTATTTCCAATGTTCAATGAATTCGACATTATACGATACGTCTGTGTGTTATATTCGTTAATATAAAAAGTAACGCCCACATGTGATAAAAATTATTACAAACACACTCACATAAATCTCTCTCTCTCTCTCTCTCTCTCTCTCTCTGTATGTATATATATTATATATTATATATCTCTCTCTCTCTCTCTCTCTCTGTATATATATATATATATATATATATATATATATATATATATATATATAATATATATATATACATATGTGTGTGTGTGTACAAAGAGAGAGAGAGAGAGAGAGAGAGATAATGCAAAACGGAGCAATTCCAGTGAGACAAATTAAAGGCGGTCCAAAGAGAGTGGGGAGAATTGCGAATAGGAAGGCAACACCAATTTCCTGCCAAATGGACAAGGGCAAGATTTCGTTCTCCTAACGTCTTCGGATTGAAAATATTATAATGAAATGGTTGTATTTGGCAGGTCAAAACTTAAAACTTATCGGAAGTGAATTTTATTGTTAATGGTATCCCCAGATTCGCCAACACAGAGACCCAAGGGAGTAATAATTTTAAGTTTGCGGTGATTTCTTCCAGATGCACAAAACTTGTTCGCGTTAAGCATTTAAGTCGCCTCAAAGTTGGAATGGAAATATGGCCATGAAGACAATTTACAGGTCGGTGTTTTCCGGAAATATGAAACAACCAAGTGAGGTTATCGACTGAAACAATTAACTTTGATGTGAAAATTTTCACGGAACAATGAAAAAGAGAAAACTTTAAAAATGGAAAAAAGTAATAGATAAATTGTTAAGATGTATAAAGAACATAATAAAAAATGAAATTAAGTACATGGATCATATGCTGATAGATGTTATAAAGTACTTTTGACTTCTCCATTACTTAAAATATAATCATAATTGCTTGGAGACTTATGCAACATTGTAACATTATTCCACACGCACACACGCACACCTACATACATACATACATATATATATATATATATATATATATATATATATATATATATATATATATATATATATATATATATATATATATATATATATATATATATATATATATATATATATATATATAAAAGCAAGTGCGAGAAAAAAAACTATTTTATGTCTTTACTGCGCTGCACTCAACATCCTTACAGTAACGTTTCAAACAGAACTGTAATCTGGTTCCAGTGACATATAAGAGAGAGAAATATTATTAATCTTATCTGAGGGGTTGCAGCTAGCAGACGCAGGCACGCTGCGAAGAACCTTAAGTAATGCCTACAGTGCACCGCACCGCACGAGGTGCACTGGCGGCACTACCCCCCTACAAAGACTACAGATGATACGATGGGCAATATCTTGAACAATTAGACGGGATAATTGTGAAGTCTCCTCTGGCAGCGATATTATCCAATATTTGCACGAGGAAAGAATAGGTAGTACAATGCGTCACTGATTTTAAACCTAAATTCGAGAGTGAGCAGCACGCTAATCTGTTTCGCAAAACATAATCAATTTCACAGCCGAATAAGAACAAAACATTCCTTTTTTTTTATTACAGTCTACAAGAAACCAACACTGATTTATTTAGGCGTGAATCTTCTCAGCGGTTGTCAGAGGGTTTTTCAAACTCGATACTTTTTAACACTATTTTTTTAGCACTTTAGACTATCTAGAACATATGACTTATTTCATAAAGTAATATTGTTTTTAAAAAACAATATTAATGAATATGGTTTTACCAATACCTTGTTCCTCAATCATTTACAGTCATCTTAAACAGCATGCATACTTCACCTATAAAACTATTTTGGCCTAAGATGTTACTCTAATTCCCGATTCCATTTCTGAATGAAAACAAAATAAAAAAAAATATGTATCTTTTTCATATAAATATTTTCTGAATACGCCCATTCAAGAGATTTTCTATTGCAAAAATAGAAATTTCGTCAAACAAAGAAAAATTACCACCATCTCATACATTGTATACAAATACGACTGTCCAAAGGGCCATCTGGTGTATATTGGCTCCTCTATCGAAATACCGTTAGAGATTCCATGATCACAAGTGGGTTGGGTGTAGATTTGGAAGACCGTTGCAAAAGCCTTTGCATTCCACCATGAGAGACCATTGCCATGAGGTTTTTGACATTAAGGTAAATTCTGAAGATTTCAGAGTTCTATATAGAGGTAACTTTGCAAATGAAATACGACTAAAAGAATCTATTTCTATACATTAGAAGATTAATTAACACCTCATTTAAATCTAGACACCAGCTTTCCTTTGCAGATTTAAACTATCATTCCTCTCTTTTTTTCCGTCTTCACGGTAAATAACATGTGTATACTCTTTCATAACATATTTTTCATTTTATGATTTTATGACTTGAAGAAAGTTTTGTTTGAAAAGTTGTTTTTATGATTAAGGTTGCAGCACAATACAGTTAGTTTATACAATTTTTGTTTTGTTTCGTCCTTGCCTTTCGCTCTATCTTGAAGCTGAGATTTCCCGCACCTAAGGCACTTCTGATATATATATATATATATATATATATATATATATATCTATATATATATATATATATATATATATATATATATATATATATATATATGTATGTATGTATATATACCGGGTGTTTCAAAATTAGATGCCCCCTCCACAGAGCAAATGGAAAGTTATGAAGTTTTCTGCTATAGCCTATCTCCAATTACATTATCTTAAGTTTCTAATAAGCTATTTTTCATTTTACATTTCTCGTATTTTCAGACTGAGTGACGGAGTTAGATACAGCCATGGCTAACGACTCGGAAGAAATCAGATGGATTGACCGAATCCGGGCTATTACCTTCAGAAAGGCCAGGGATGCTGGCGCATCCTTCATTTCACGTTCCTGGATAGCTAAATACATTAAAAGAGATGAATCCTTTGTTAAAAGAAACTGGAACAAAAATCCATATGACTGTCATCGTGAAAAGAGTGAGAAACTTGGAAGGCCCGAAGTCCTTTCTCAGGTGTCAAAAGACATTATAGCTGAGGCAGTGGGTAGACCAAGAAAGTCTTTATGTAAATTGGCGCTTGAACTAGAAACAACAAGGGGAAAGAAGAGAAGTTATAGTGCTGCATATCGTGAGTTGAAAAAATCTGGTATCAAACCATGGTTTTGTGGTTCATTTCTTAAAGATTGGGATGATGACGACTTTTTCCATGTTGCTGCACCAGGTGAATTCTTCATTTACACAGTCAGGAAGCCAAATCATAAAAATGACATAATTTGTGCGGCAAAGTTGGATGATATCAGCAATGATGTGCGCTATCGCCAAGTTGTGAAATTTTCTGAATGCTTGGGAATTTTTCTCTGTTTCACAAACGAACGATTAATGTGGATCATCAAAGAAAAAGGACAGTCATGGAATGGCAAATACTTCAGAGAAACTGTGATAACTGGTGGAGTATTTCCTTTCCTCAAAGATCCTGAGAATGTGTTATCGGTTGAACAAGTCACATTTTGGCATGATAAGGCACCATGTTTCAAGGCTCTTCAGACACAGGAGCTGCTTCGAAACAGTGGTATCGATTTCTTCTTGTCAAGTGAATTTCCAGGTAGCTCCCCTGACCTTAATGTATGTGAAAGCATTGGTAGTATCTTAAAGGATCGTGTTGAAGTGCGCACAGTGAACTATGATGGTATACCAAGCCTCGACGACCTGCGAAGAGAGGTGACCAAAATGCTCAGGGAAATGGAGTGTGAGTCTCAGCTTTTTTGCGATTTGCTGAAATCATACCCCTCAAGAATGCAGGCTGTGGTGCAGGCAGTTGGAGGCCACACAAAATATTAAATACTCAGAGAGAAACTTAAATAAATACCTGTTCTGAATTACTTTTGTTTTTGTCTATATCAATTTTAGTTTATGCTGTAGAGGCGGGGTTGGGGGGGGCTCTAATTTCGAAACACCCCTGTATGTATGTGTGTGTGTATATATATATATATATATATATATATATATATATATATATATATATATATATATATATATAGGTATGCGTATGGTGGGATATGGGAACTATAAAAATGTGGCGAGCGATAGCGAAAATCTGCTTATATATATATAATATATATATATATATATATATATATATATATATATATATATATATATATATATATATATATATATATATAAGCAGATTTTCGCTATCGCTCGCCACATTTTTATAGTTCCCATATCCACACCATACGCATACCGATACCCGTACCAGTACCCATCCCATATCCTTACCATACCCATACCCGTACCCATACCCAAGACATTGGCTGTTCCGGACCATCACTAGTAGAGCCTGCTTGGTCCTAGAATTACTCGCTTAGTCTATTTCGAAACGAAAATAACAAAGCTCAGCCAAAAATTCTTTATTATATACCGCTGGGACACACGCAGAAAGACAGCCATAGAAATTAATATACTACTATATATATAGTATATAATATATATATAATATCTATAATATATATATGTGTGTGTGTGTGTGTGTTGTATATGTATAATTATATACTATATATATACAACATGCATACATATACATTATATGTATATATATATATATATATATATATATATATATATATATATGATTTGGAAGATATCACTCTCATATTGGGGAGAAGATAATGAACAATTCGTGTGTTTCGTGTTCTATTACCTCTCTTCCACCTTTTCTTGTGTTGCAGTTGTTCCCTTGCAAATTCTTCCCTTCAGATACACATATATCACATTATGAATATATATATATGTTCCATTTCTAATTCTTTCTTTATTCCTACTCCTCCATCCCTCGATTTCCCTCTTCTCCCTTTTTATCTTTCTACTCTCCCACCGTAAGCTATGCAAATCTCTAACAGCCAATTGAATTGCAGATAGATGCACCAAAGATGTAAACCTTCACCCAGTTTACATTTTGATTTCAGGAAGAGATATATTCCTCTAGAATTTCCAACAGCGTTTCGTATTCCATGATTTCATTTTATTATACCTCTCGTTTTTTGTTTACCTCTGTTACGGTTTGTTGGAAGCAAAAGCAGTTTCGTTTCACTGTTAACTTTTCTCTGTCGCTGTTACTTGTTTTATTAATATTCATTCCCAAGCTCTTTATTATGGATCATTTCGGTTAGGTTTTATCATGATAATGTTTCGAACTAACACAGCCGTACATCAGTATTCTTGATACAACCTACTATCAATATGAAAAAATTCAATTGCAATAATATTGTTCTCATTACAGAAGTACCAACAGCTTTGAATTCCAGGCAACTGGTTCAATGAACGGCCATGTTACCTATCGCCGTGTCACCCATCACCAGAGTCGTCTCTTTAGTTTCATCAGGTATTATATTTGTCAGGAAGCTGATCATTCCCCTACCAGGTCCCACGTAATAACGGTCAGGCCACCTCATCCTACATTTCCTAGGTATTAAACCGGTGTGTATCCACCGTAAAGTCTCACGTACTCCAAGGTGCTATAGTACTAAACATGGCGGAAGCCTATAGTACTAAACATGGCGGAAGCTCCTTGGGACGCCGTGTTTAGTACTAGCCCCTCAGGGATCAACGTATTATATACACCCATTTCTATATTGCGTGGTCGACCAATTATATTAATAAACGATTTCTTCGTGAGTATACCCTGCCAGTCCCTAGCCCGGATAAATAGGAAGGGTTGGAGCCAGGAAGGGCATCCATCTTTACAAGATCTACTAAAAGCAATTACGAAATAAGCCGTCCCAGATTAGAACAGTCGGCGGAGACTCATTAAAACAGCGACTCCGCCCAAGGATTAAGTGGAGAGAATGATTAGAATCCTCCAATTCCGTTGTCAGGTATTTTCTATTTTTTTTTTTTTTTTTTTTTTTTTTTTTTGCCAAGTTTGGATATTCCCTCCGTTTTCATTTTCCTCGATTCAGGCAATTTTCCAGCTTGAGAGAGGAGGACCTAAAACCTCTTTTGAGGTTAATCGCTTCTCTCTCTTTTTCTTTTCCTGTCTTTTCTCCTTTTGGTTCAGTTTGGCCTGAATCAAGACGCAAGGTTTTCTTTCCCATCACACTTCGCATAAGAAGTAAACATACTAGAATTTCTTTGGCCCAAGTCAACATAACTCATTCAATCAATTTTAAACTTATGTACAGATATACAAACATACTGTGGATAAAATAAGTCTACAGTTATATTGAAGACAGCTAAAGATAAAGCTGTCAAAGAAATTAAGGAAGGGCCAACTGGCATCTATCTCCAAAGGGACCGATGCAGTGCAATGACTTTTCATTACTATCGGAAATTTGCTGCAGGAAATGGAAAGATTTTCGTTTACAGCGCAAATTTCTTCATGTCAGCCAGAATTTATCTTACATGATCTCACACCATACAAATTTAACTGAAGTTGTCGTCATAAAAGGGATGAAAGCAATGCACGCTAACTACCTGTGTAACGGAATCTTCATTTTTTGTACTTTTTTACTCATATCTTTACGTTGGAGTTGGCTCAGATAAGACGAAAAGCAGTTGAGTACTGGCATTAATGGAATTTGGCAGAAAATAAAAAGCTGGAAAAATTTGGTTAATTTCTCGTGTGTGTGTGTGTGTGTGAGAGAGAGAGAGAGAGAGAGAGAGAGAGAGAGAGAGAGAGAGAGAGAGAGAGAGAATTTCGGAGAAGCCTGATAACATAAAAGTTAAAGACTGTTCCTTATGATGTCATGTGCTTTTGAAACGTATCAGAAACTGAAGATAACTGAGTGGGGTTACTTCTAGTAGTATTGTAACAATAATTTAGGTCCTCTATGAAGATATAACTTCTTCCTCCAAAGAAGTGTGGAGAAGTTGTGTTTTGACTGGTTGTGTGTATTTTAGAAGATCTGCAAAATGGAAGGACAGATTTTGAGGAAACTAAGTTAGAATACCTGTACTTTGATCAATTTTAAAGCTCTGAAATTGGTGTTGTCCATTTATGACCATATGCGTCGCATATCAGAACCAAGTTTCTGAGCATCATTTGACATACAGTTTAACAAGAACTCTATCTACGGGTTATTTAATAACGAAACAAGAGAATTCAGTAGAGAGCATACCTCTGCAAAGCCATGTGTTGCTCATTTACACGAATTCCTCAAATAAAATTTTGCGGTCTTATTCATATCCTAAACCACATCCACCGAACGTCACTCAAAATCCACTCACCCGTTCTCCATTTGCTTTGCTAACACACACACAGACACACGTGTGAAAACTCTACCTGTATCAAACATAAGTAGACGACCTTCATATATTTAGAACGGGAAATGTAACCAGAGATAAATTGGTTTGGCTCAAAATTCTAGTACACAGCAAAGGGCACGTAATACTTCAAAGGAACTGACGCTTTTAGAATTCTCCCATGGGGACATCTAATTCTGAAAATGGAAATGTTACTAAAACCATGAACAAACGAGTCTGAAGATTTCATCATTGGGCCAATACAATCTACTGGCCAACAATGCATCTAATTATAAGACTCAGTGGTCAATATTACATGAGTGGCTAAAATATGAAGGCAGTAATGAAGAATAGAGTTCTATGTTTCAGAGAACAAAAATACTGTATTAGATAACTATTTTTTTATATTTAAATACAGCATGCAGCTCTCTCTCTCTCTCTCTCTCTCTCTCTCTCTCTCTCTCTCTCGACAAAATAGCTGTGGCATTGATATTTATTGTCTGAAACTATATATAAACTAAGAGTGATGGTATTTACCATAGTTGCTTGTGAATTTTGACAACTGTTTCTCAAGCGTGTTACATTAAACGCGATATCGGATACACAATTGACCGTTAGGTTGCCAGGATATAATAATGAAACTTTCAGACTAACTCGATGAAACTATAATTGTGGTCAGTACAATTTATTTTATACAGATTCCAGGCAAGGCAAAATGTATCCCCCCCTTCTTTTTTGCAATATCAACATGATTCATTATTACTAATAATAGTTTTCGTAATAGTTTTACTAATTTCATAAGATTTGTTCCTAGCAAATCCAGTAGTGCTGGATTTGTTCTGAACATAAACACGATAGTATTTTGGACCATTACAACCTATATTTGAACAACCTACTGTTACTTTTAGGTTTCTCTGCTGTTACTCTTTATAAGTGGCAATAAATGAATAACTTACGTAAGCCCAGCTTTTGAAAGGTTTAGCTTGTCTAAAATGCCCTGACCCATGCACATACCCATGAACGCATTTGCAGATAGGCCCAATTAATTCATCTTCTGTACAACGCAACTTTTTTCACCGCAAGAAGAAAATAGCAAAATTAAACCAATATGCAGTATTCCAGCAAAAGGATTATCTTTAATCTATATCATAATTAAAACTCGTATTCCTAAGTCAAGTCATTTAGCAGGTTAATCCAGAGATCATTTACGTTAGCCAAGAATTAATCCTAAACAAGACCAGGCGTGGCCGAGGGAAATCCTGCGTAATGAATTTTGGATCCCGGAACTACTCCTTCTACAGCCACAGAGGCATAGAGGCAGCTGATAAGCATCCTTGATTAACCACTGATATGGCCCTAGGCTCCACTGGGAGAAACCATTGGGCTTTCCGCTCCGTACTGGAACATGAAGTTGAGGAATCAAGTTATCATCTGACTTAAGCGAGAGTAAAACTGACAGCCGTGACAGAAGAGGTCACATTTATAAAAACAGTTGAGGTTTGGTTTCTCCAAATGCAAAGATATAAAATGAAATTATACAGCTAAGACTGATCTCTCTTAGATGGCCTACAAAATATTTCAAAGAATCTATGATGAGACTAAAATTTTAGTTGGCTGTTAGTTTCATGAATTAACAAACATAATTTGTAGGAATCTGAGATTAATGTTCGAGACAAATCATCATAGCAATGATGAATTAAAAATCAAATACCTGACATACGGTTTTAAGAGTACTGGTATCATATTGTATACATTACACATACATTTTCCAAGTAGGACTCTTTTATAAGGAATTAAATCTCGTCTTTCCATGCAAATTGCCTTATATATATATATATATATATATATATATATATATATATATATATATATATATATATATATAATATATATATATATATATATATATATATATATATATACACAGAAAGAGAGAGAGAGAGAGAGAGAGAGAGAGAGAGAGAGAGAGAGAGAGCGTAGAAAAAACTCGAATATATATATTTCTGAAAACAGACGAAATATGTATGCATATATACATATACATATATATACACATATATACATATATGTATATAGTTAGATAAATAATATGTCCAAACATACATACATACATACATACTAGACACAAGGATCGATAGATGGATATATATATATATATATATATATATATATATATATATATATATATATATATATGTATATATATATATATATATATATATATATATATTATATATATATATATATATATACCAGAAACAAAAACGGATATCAATAAAAATTACAAACCTCGAATACATATATTTCTGAAAACAGACGAAGTAGGACGTACCATCAACAAATCGATATAAAATGATTCAATCTCGTTTAACCTTTCGCAGGAATTCTGAGGAACATTTCCCAAGAAAAACTTTCGGGTATTCAGAAGGATTGCATTTGGTAGGCTAAAGCAAATATACCCACCAAGACCAAATATAATGTTTAAATTGCAAATACAAACAAGAATGTTTACGACATGAATCGGGAATAAATAATCTCAAGGCTCTCTCTCTCTCTCTCTCTCTCTCTCTCTCTCTCTCTCTCTCTCTCTTTCACGCACACATACCCACATACAGACTGACATTCACGTGCAAACAAACAAATATATTTTATATCTTTTATACATTTGAAATGCAATAAAAATACATTGTAGAAGATTTATTTTTATACGAGTAAAAATTACAGTAGCAGTTGTATTGTTTATATGCACGAGGACGCGGTCATCAGTAACATAAAAAAACAATAAAAAATAAAACAAAATGAAATAAATAAATTAGTTTTTTTTTTTTACAAAATCGAGCTATATAACGTCTTATAACTAAAGCATTTCGGATTTTTGGCCTCAAATCAGCCCTCCGTTTTTTCCATGACAAGTGAGTTCTGGGTCCAGAGGCATTTCTACGTTTACAGGCCTCTATTATAAGTAGAAACAAGCTACGTGCTGGCATAACACTGGCCCAGTCTCAAACGACAGCAACAGAAGCAAAGGAGACGTTTGGTGGCAGAAAGAGAAAAACAAGTAAAAAATGCGCCGAAGGAAACTTCGGCGCAATCGAGTTTTCCGAACAGCGTCTAATGCTGTATGGAACTCTCAGCCACGAACCGGTGTTGGCCTGTGTTGTTGGCACCTATAGCGGTGCCATACACACGGCCATGGCTAAATTCAATATTGAATAAGATAAAAAAAAAAAAAACTGATGCTAGAGGGCTGCAATTTGGTACGTTAGATGATTGGAGGTTGGATGACCAACATAATAATTTGCAGCCCTCTAGCCTCGGTAGTTTTTAAGATCTGAGGGCGAACGGAAAAAGTGCGGACGGACAGACAAAGCCATCTCAATAGTTTTCTTTTACAGAAAACTAACAAGGATTTCATGCTCTTCCCGTAAACTCTTCTTCATATTCTTTTATTTTCTATACTGGAAATGCGTTCTGTTCCATCCCCTTCGTAATAAAAGAAGTTATATACAAAACGGCAAATGAATAAACAAACAAATATTAAATAATGAATACAGAGCGAATTTCTTTGGTATTATCTTAATCCCATTCAAGAACCAGCCAAGTTCAAATCCATAAATAACATCAAACTACCATGAATGAAAGATGATGATTTAACATCATGATGGAGCTCTTCCCTTCAAGAAAACCTCTTAATTGTATTTTAAAGAGAGAGAGAGAGAGAGAGAGAGAGAGAGAGAGAGAGAGAGAGAGAGAGAGAGAGAGAGATAGAGACGGACCGAAGGAGACGATGAGAGAGAGGAGAGAGATCCCTTCAGATGCAGCAGGGAAGGTGAGTCTAAAGCCAAGGTCGTCGTATAAAAAAAAAAAACAAAAAAAAAAAAAAAAAAGTCCATTAAAATGTGAATTCTGACGATCATCCCCTGAATTTGTTATAGATAACTCGACGGCCATAAAACACATGCATGAGCTCTCTCTTTCGACAGACCTCGTTTCATAAGTCATTTTTATGCTCGGCCGTATTTCTTCGTGTAAGCCGAAATACCGAAGAATGAGAGTGTTCATTGAGAGCCCATTCGACTCAATATTACGTGCAAACAGAAAGGATTTTCGCCTTTCAGCGCGACTTATTTTCCCAAGCGACGCCCAGCTAACTCCGAAATCGCAGCATGATCAATGGCGGGGGAGTTTCCCCAAAGAACGTGATATAGGGATACGAAGTGCTCTGCAAAGGCGTGATACAGCCATATGAAGTACCAGTAAAGATCGTGACATAGGGTTACGAAGTTGTTTTGTAAAGGGAGTGGTATAAGGATGCAATGGCATACATCTTTAAAAAAAAATTATGGCTCTACATTAACAAAGCGTTTGATACATTTTAGACTTCTTCTCTTCATGCCATACTTTCTCGTATGAATACCCTTTATACCCTTCAAAAATAGAAAGTTACTAGATTTGCCTACAACTTCATTACTGAATGATTATTCAGTTTACCATATACATAAATTATCTCTCTAAGACCTTACTACGCAGACCAACATTAGGTTTTCTTACATATATACAACAGCACTATCAATGAATGCAGTTTATAGAGAATTTCAGAGCAATAATCATCACATATATATATTATATTGTATACATGCACTGTACTCTCTCGAAAGAACTAACATTTGACTGTTCTTACCGAGTAAAATTATAGGTAAACACAAACCAACCAAGGTATTATCCGACCTTCAGCTTACTTGGGACGCATGCAAGATTTTCCTCTCACACATAGGTTTTAAACATTATATTCCTAACTTAAAGTAAATGAAAACGTGCTAAAATCTATGGTCAAATAGATCCTTGTTTCACAAACGAAAATTAAAATAATTACGCTTTATTTCAATAGAAGTAATTTTTCTATACTGTCTAACATGCACATTATTTATTTTTTACATTTTCGTTCTAATAAATAAATCATTAATATCGAATCCTAAAATTCCTGTATCTTTAACTCAAAGCAAAATACCTTTTTCAGACCTTGTTAGGCTTTTCCACAGACCTTTTCTATCGTCCCAACAATAACAACAAAGTATCTTGTAGGCTTACTCCCCAAGTAACCGAAAACCCTTGTACACGCAGAGAGGCAACTGACAAATAACATTTACTGTGCAAAAGAAAAAGGACACCAATTCTACATTTTCGCTAATTATGAACAAAGACAACATATAGGTCAAAATCTATGTAAAGGTAAATGTTACAGTTGAAACAAAGTCAAGAACTATCGCTGTTATTCGTCAATTTGGTATAGCTATCGCCAATGAATCTTGTGATTTATGCATGTGAGTTGGTCCTATTTTGAACCAATAGTACATTTGAGAGTTATGACCTAATTCCACCCACAATTCATAAGAAGAATAATCGCTTTAATCGCTTTTCGTGGACAACTAAGGAATCTAATTTTATCTTGTGCAAATATGCACATAAGAACATTGTATTTGGGTGGCAGCATCTGCTTGTTAATGAAATTAATATTATATCGCAGTGCCATTTAGACTGATCATGCTTTTCAATACACTGACTGAGAGCGAATCCCCTACCTTAGGCTATTGGCAAATCCAGAAACCAAGTTCAGACATCAACCAGTGAGGGCGCGTCTTGCTTCCTCCCCTCAAAACCTGATTTCACAATTTCTATCTGATCGTTCTAATTCGGTTACGCTTAAAGACGCAGCATTTGCCCATTTCCACGTTCCTAGCGCCCCTCCACCGTATTCCGCTCTCTCCCCTGACCGGCTTTTTCTCTTATACATCGATGACTTTCAGGCACCCTTCTTTCCTGTCATTCATATGCTAATGATATTACTCGCCACAAATCCCCATCCCTCAACCTCTACCTGAGACTTGTCCCGAATCTCGTTTCCTCTTGTCAAATGCGATTACTCCAGATGTGGACATCATCCCTGACTGGAAGCTAGTCGCGTTGGGTTCAATACTTTGGAGATCTGTTTCCTTTATATTATTTTCAATGTGTTCTCCGTAAGACCTTTCTGGAAAATTTTTAGGAATTATATCAAAGCAGATTCTCCCGGCCATCACAATTTTATTGGGAATCCATAAGAGAGGGAAGTTCTATTTGAATCTATGAAATTGTGGAAACTTCATCTTTACATACTTTTTTTATTCATAACTTTTCCAGTTGCATCTGGCACGCGGAAAGTTATATAGTATTGATCCCCTTGGGGAAGTTTTCCATTCAATGTTCTACTGGAGATAAATAAAAAAAAAATGCCCGGTAAGATAACTAGGCAGCCGCTGTTTCGTAATTTACAACGAGAAATACTTTGGAGGCTGCCATGAGGGCTGGTGCTTTTATCAAGTGACGCCGCCACCCTTGGGCATGCCACAAGGACTCTGAAACATCCGCCTTCCTTTGTCATCACAGATTCAAGCGAGTCTTTCATGTTTTGCTTTTGTTCGTCTTTACTTTAAACATTTGTTGGCGACGACTATTATCATTCCAGCAGTCAGAATAGTGGTGGACCTGTTTGAACTAAGACGAGGCTTCTGAACGAGAGTTCTCTTATTTCGATGAGAATATTTAGAGAAATGACCTCTCATCTAAAAATGAAAGACAGAGTTTACAATTTGATCTTTCTACACGTGTAAAGACAACGACAGACACAGCTAAAAGCCATCGGCCGCAAACATTACACGATAGGTACCGACTGAAAATCATATTTGCATTTTAACTTTTAAAATAATTCATAACAATAAAAATAAAAATTTCACTACAAGTCTGATGAAATCTGAAATCATTAGTCGCTTTACGAGAGAATTAATTTCATCCAATTCTAATAAACGCTCCAAATATGCAGCATTTTAGCCATACAAGTCTAATTGACGTACATATATAAATGCATATTTAGATACATTTACATAAACTGCAAATAAATACGCCTTTACATATGCACGTAAATTAGCTGATACCTATGCACGAAGATGCATGCATACCTCTCACAAGGGCACAAATAAAATGCAAATTTTACAGATTATAAACGCCATACTGAATTAACTTCGTATAAATATGTACCTACACACACACACACATATACATATATATATATATATATATATATATATTATATATATATAGTATGTATATCTATATATATATATATATATATATATATATATATATTATATATATATATATATATGTGTGTGTGTGTGTGTGTGTGTGTGTATATATAAATGTATATATAAACAAACTGAAAAATGTCTGTTTGTATGAATGCTTTGCAAATC
>NC_061099.1:58233787-58243787 GCF_015104395.2 Macrobrachium nipponense | reverse complement strand
ATCCTATATATATATTTTCTTTATTATGTATAGTTAATATTTCCTTCTTCTATCTCTACTATATAAATATTATATCTAATACATAATCTAATATATAATTCATATATTAGTATTATATAACATATATAATATATATCCATATATTTAATTTATAATATCTATATTTATATATTTATATAATCCGTCTACATCTAGATTATATATTATATTTATTTATACATTTTATTTATTATTTAAATGTAATATATATATATCTATATTTTATATATATATATATATATATATACTATTTATATTATTTATACATTATATATACATATTCTATATAATATTATATATAATATAATAATATAATGTATAATATATATATGTCACAAATACCTCATCTATATGATTTCGCTGCTGCATGGGTAAAGTTTATATACAGTATAAATATGATACATTTTCCTGACCTGTCCTATGACAAAACTAAGAATGCACAGGTCCGATTCCTGATTAGGGTCGAAGTACGATCAGCAAAAATTCCTATTTTATGTGAGATATTCCCAGGATTAAGTGAAGTCGATATCTAAGGGTTGTTTGTGCCTTAATACCTATTAGTCAGAAAAACTGATAGATATCTCGCGTGCGTGTGCGTGTGTGTACACGCACACACACACCACACACACACACACACACACACATATATATATATATATATATATAATATATATATATATATATATATATATATATATATATATATTATATAGACAGAGATCTCGTGTGCGTGTGTATGCGTGTGTGCGGACGTGTATGTATGATGTATATAATGTATGTATGCATATATATATATATATATATATATATATATATATATATATATATATATATATATATATGTATAATTATTTTTTCACTATATTACTTATTACTTTACGGAGAGGTCCAGGAGATGGTATGGTTTAACCTCCTAACTATTTTGACCCTATCTACAACGGCCACAAGCGTCAAAATACCATGTGCGTAACTAACTGCTGAGCTCACAAGAATGACAAGAGCCAAGAAATCGAACTGCAGTCCCCTCGTTTGATGAGCAAGGTTGCTACTGACCACACCACGAGTCCCACACAAACACAAGCACACACACACATCTTTATATATATATATATATATATCATATATATATATATATATATATATATATAAATATATAATATATATATATATATATATATATATATATGAACGACTGGAAAAACTCTCACTTGTTCACTCATTTATCGGGGATCACCTCAATAAAGCCAAGAGAATTTATTTCATCAACACCACCTGAAGAATAAACTTTATAAACGACAATTAAGCGAAAACCTTCAATTTGTGCGCCGAAGACGAAAGTAATGATGCAGAGAAAACCAAAAATCCGTAGCGATACTTCGCAAAAGATTTTTTTTACAGTATATTGCTTTTATGCCTGTTATATTGTGCCTTTCTTTCTGTGTGCCTTACCGGTTGTAGTTTTTTTTTTTTATTGGCATGGCTTTAAAGGATAAAACTCCGAGAGCGAATAAAAAAAAAATAACCGCGAAAACAGAAGCCCTACAAAGTCATTGAAAGTTTCCCAGTTATTTCTTCGCAGAGGCTCTCTACCCAGGCACAGAGATAATTTATAACCTCATAACCTATTTCTTTTTGTACGACCCGAAATTCGTTAATTCTTTCGGATTACGTTGGTTTGTATCAGAACGGGCTTTTGCCTAAAGCCTGCTATAAGTGTCGTAAAATGTTGATGCGTAAAAGGGGCCTGATGTAATCCTCTGGACTCTTACCACCAACAGGGACAAAAATACCCCTACCTTTAATAATGCCATATTAATGAGTGGAAAATATTAAACCCACAATATATGATTACTTTGCACACACACACACACACACACACACACACACACACACACACACACAGAGAGAGAGAGAGAGAGAGAGAACTGAGAGAGAGTGAGAGGAGAGAGAGAGAGAGAGAGAGAGAGAGAGAGAGCCCTATTGTTTTCTGGTTTCTTAACCATTTCCGGTTCCTATTTTATATACCCTCTCCAACGGCGATCTTTTAGGGAGAAATTTATGCTTCCATAAAAATAAATACTTCCATTTCCGGACCAAAAATATGGCCTCTCCCCTAACTTCAAATTGTGATAGTTTCTCCTAAAACTAAAATTCTGTGACTGAAAACGAATCCTGATTGAAATTCTCGATCATGAATCTCCAATATCATCAAATAAAACTGCAGTTTCCCCACATTTCCGGCTCTCACATAGCAAACAAATATATTAATGTATGCGCATAATATGTTACTCGTCATAAAAAAAAAGATACAAGCTTAACATAGACATACTCGGCCACAGCTTTAATATTTTCGGGCTTCGGAGAAAATAGTTGGAGCCAGAGGAATGGCCCATCCAGAAATCTTACAAAACAAAATACGTTTCAGCATTCGGGGGAAGGTACTATAAATGATTCAGTGGTGAAAAATGGAGAGCCAAAGCAATATGATTCTGAGCGAAATGCCTAAAAAAAAAGTCCGACCACTGACTACATAGCGGTAGTTGCAAAGTCAGTAGTCAAACATAAACAAGTAAACGACCACACAAAAATTCACAGTGAAATCCACTGAATAACTTCATTAGCACCAGACAGTTTATAATATAATTCTTATACTGGTCGATGCGATAAAAGAAACCCTAGCGCTTATAGAAGAGAAAAAAAATACATTTTGGTAGCAGACCTCGGGGAAATCAAAAACACGAAAGAGCCGGAAGTCTTAGAAAATGTTGTTTACAAAAATTTCTTCCAAGAGACAGAAACCTTTTCCGCTCTTCCTACGAAGAAATGTTCCTTTAGGCGAAGGAAACCTTAATAACTATTCTTAAAATAGACACATTCTTCTAGAAACGAAGCCTTAATAACTTTTCTTAACAGAAGCAATGTGATGGAAACGAAGCCTTATATAACTACGTCATTTCGAATCAATTTATGAATTTGCGCGAGCTCTGTACTTACGTCCGTCGTTTCGAATCCCTCCACATTGACGAACTTGTAAGCGGGGTTGTTGGCCAGGACAATAACGGCTTCCACGGGGTAGAGCCTATGGTTGACCGCCGTCACCCTGACGCCCACTTGCTCCCACAAGCCCGCCCTTTCGGGTGCTTCGACGGAGATCCAGAATCCTCTCGAGCCACGCCACTGGACTGGGTCTGGTAGGATTGTCATGCCGTTCTCCGGGTGTAGGCTGTACGCCGTCAGAGCCAGGTGGGATGACCCCGGGGGGAGGGGTTCGGTCACGGTGGCAACGCCCGAGTCACCAACCATGACCTCTCGCCATACCCAAGGCTTAGCGAAGTGGCGCCGTAGACGACTGGAGCCATACAGCCGGAATCTCGTGGCGTCATCTTGGAAGGACGGCGGGGCTTTGCCTGAGGGAGTGCGAGGGAACATTAGGAAAGGGCTGAGCTTTTCATATCATGGTCTACTGTTTATGTTAATCTTATTTCAGTCAAGAAGGTTCACGGTTTCCTGTAATAATAATAATAATAATAATAATAATAATAATAATAATAATAATAATAATAATAATAAAAATAATGGATCTTTCCTAGATAGTGACCCCAGGGGTTTTAATGTGGTATATACCCACCTTTGCGGAGTATTTAGTTAAAGACTGTTGGCGAATACCGTGAAAACATTTACAAAAGACTAAATATAATAAAGATAATAACACCCAAAAACCCTTGAGGTCGCTAATAATAATAATAATAAGAATATAATAATGATAAAATAATTCTTTTCAGTTTTTTGCCGTATACAAGGAGCAAATATAACAAACAGTACACAATACCCACTGCACTAACTTACTGAATTGTTAGTAATAAATAATGCACTGAGTATGTATATATATATATATATATATATATATATATATATATATATATATATATATATATATATATATATATGTGTGTGTGTGTGTGTGTGTATATGTATATAAATAGCGGTAGCAATGAGTCAAGCTAAAATTACAGACTAATACTTAAAGCTGGAAGCTCTGTAACTAAAAATCCCATGTATGGAGGGTAAAATAAGGTATGCTACTACTAATAATAACATTAATGACATCGATTGTACAAGGTCTGGAAATAAATAACACTGCAGAAAGAGGGGGGCGAATAATGAAAGGACAAACACAATAACACAGTAATCATAATAGAAACATACACAGAAGACGATTGCGGCAATCCATAAAAAAAAAAAAAGACCTAACATTATGAGACACAAGTGTGGCTTTTTTTTAACCTTCACCTTATATATTGCTGCCTTATAACTGAGATCTTTGCTTAGCTTCACCACTGAGGATGTTCTGGATCAGCAGGCTACTGTTATTACCCAGTTCAATAGTACGAAGACAATTTCACCTGATAATTTTTAAATAATCAAGGTAGTATCATATGAATATATACATAGCAGGATGGTAGTGATGTGTGTTTGTGAAACGCCAAGACGTCAATAATTTGCCACAATATGAGACGAACAGCAGCATTTTGGTTGCTTCGATGTTGACTTCTTTGTCTCTTAGATGTGGTGATGAGTCCCAGGTAAGGAAATTCAATCAAGAATTGTCAAAGGGTCATTCCTGAGGAATATTTATTGATGGGGTGTCGTTACGGCGTTCAGTAATCTAAGAGGAATGCCGTGCAACGGTTTTGTTTCGTTGTACAAAGGAATCAATTTGTTCTCTGTACATTCGGAAGCATCGATTACTTAACAAACGCTTTGTACCGCTAGGAGGATCTGAACCTTATCGTGGATGTTGTTTACAGATTCCGTTGACAGCCCACTCGACTGAGGACCAGTTTACCTGACGCTCAGCGCATCTGCGTATAAATGAAAGACATACAGTGCCGATCAAGCCGCCTTGAGAAAGCACGGCAGAGAAGACGAAGACGAAGTAGTTGAAAGGACAAACAATCGCTGCTTAGAGGAGAACCAGCAAAAAAATATGGCAACTAATTTAAGGGTGCTCCCATACTTGACGATTTGAAGCTTCATGATGCGTTTCAGTCAAACTCTGCGAAAATTAAACGTATTCCAAAATGCAAATTATAGTACTAAATTTCCCATTTTAAACAATTATCGACTTGTTACGACAGAAAAATTGCCATTAGACTTTGTCGTTATAATAATCCCAAATAAAATAATCTCCATCATAAACCGGCGACAAAGAAATTTCTGAGCGCAGAAGTGATTCATTAAAGGGAAGTAAAATCCAATCAGGAATCTCAAACAAAGCTAATTGGTTCATTAACCATTTTGTTCAAAAGCCGCCCGTTCATTTACGCCTCCAACAGACTTTATTCTAAGCTTAAATTTCCTGAAATTGACTTCAAATTACCTCAACTCCACGATCACTGTTGCACTCTGTACTTTACGACGAACACGGCTATCCTGATAGGCCATTAAATTCCCTCCTGTAATTCGGAATAAAATATCTCGAATTCAGCAAAAACCTTAAATTACCAATACTGGGGACATATAGACGATTATTCCAATTAGGAAGGATCTCAAACTAATCATGGAATTCATGAATTTTCACCAGATTTGCAATTGGAATAACTCTCGTGAAATCGTCCCCCCCCCCCCCTCCGTCCTCCCAGACTGCGATATCTACAGAAAAAAAATTTATATAAATTAGTTCAAAGAGTACTAATGGCCTGGATTAATGGCAGGTCACCTACATTGTTGGCTCTGCTTAAAAACAGCGAATGATTTCCTACACGGGGAAAAACCTTATGGAGATGATTACGAGGCGCGTTACAAACCAACTACTGTGCACAGTACTCGCTTTAAGTCATCGTTTCTTTGAGATAACTTCTTAAACAATAATCGCAACAGTATGAGATTTT
The DNA here is from genome assembly GCF_015104395.2 of Macrobrachium nipponense. NCBI lineage: Eukaryota > Metazoa > Arthropoda > Malacostraca > Decapoda > Palaemonidae > Macrobrachium > Macrobrachium nipponense. The sequence continues at coordinate 58,237,857 of NC_061099.1, read as the reverse complement.
GGCAGAGCTTTATTAACACCTTGCCGTAATTTTCGTTAGCATAGTGCATTACTAAAAGTAAACAGTTAAGGCAGGTTGTTCTGGAAAACGAGGAGAAAGTCAATCAAAGAGTGACTTTGACGTCACGAAAACGTCACTATTAAGCCCCACCCACCCATCTCAATTATCTCTCTCTCTCTCTCTCTCTCTCTCTCTCTCTCTCTCTCTCTCTCTCTCTCTCTTCTTGAATTTCTACCCAGTTTCCAGACCCTTATGGGAGGACAGCGATACCCTCGGGGAAATCACACTTTTTGAAGTATAAATCAAGGGTCAAGTGGCCGTATTTTCCGTGCGTGTGTGTGTAAGTATATCTTAGTTTTACTAGACCACTGAGCTGATCAACAACTCTCCTCGGGCTGGCCCGAATGACTAGCTATTTTTACGTGGCTAGGAACCAATTGGCTACCCACCAACGGGAACTACAGCTTATTGTGGGATCCGAACCACATTGAGGAAAGAATTTCTATTTCCAGAAATGAATTCCTATGATTCTGCGTTGGCAGAGTGGGGAATCGAACCCGGACCCTTAGAACGGAAGTCGTGAAGTCGTGCATGTAACCGACTCGTCCAACGAGGAACTCGAGAGAGAGAGAGAGAGAGAGAGAGAGAGAGAGAGAGAGGTGAAGCCTATAGTAAAGTCATTGTTGCGTCTCAAGGAATTTCGTCCGAACTGCTATCATCGAAGTTGAATTTCTCCTCATCTTCAAGAACAAACTGACTCAATTGTTTACTTCTGGTACTGCACTATGCTAACAAAAATTACGGCAGGTCGAGAAAAAGGCTCTGCCAAATTTCATACTGATACTATTCTTTAAGAAGTTATATATATATATATATATATATATATATATATATATATATATATATATATATATATATATATATATATATATATATATATATATATATATATATATATATCATATATATATATATATATATAATATATATAATATATATATATATATATATATATATATATATATATATATATAAAGACGAGCGAAATGCATAGTAATCAGATATTATTATTAAAAATATATACTGAAAAACCAAAAAAACTCGGCGATGATGTATCCAGGGAAAAGGCAGCAGTTTCTATCACTCTCATCTTCACATTCCTCAATCAAGGATAAATTCCGTTTTATAAAATAGGCCCTAAAGCCTCACACACGCCTCACGCACCTACTTTTCTTATTATTATTACCAACATCCAGATATAAAACTTGAATTAAAGAGACAATATGGAATACAACGATTAAGAGTAAACCTTTGCACAGTCGCTCACACAACCCCACCTCTCACAATTTAGATCAAATGACAATCACAAGCTGCAAAAACTAGAGAATGGATTGTTTGAAATTCTTTGGTTGAATTTACTTTTCGAGTCGACTTCTAGTGCGCCTGGGTCAGAGGAGTTTCCCCTATCCGGTAAATTAATTATCATGAGTATCTTAACGGTAATAAAAACAATTTTTCTGATGTAAATGCTACCGATATGAATGTGGCGTTACAGGATTACTTTAGAAACTTTTGCTCTCGCTTTTCATATTCTGATTTAAAACAGAACAAACACAATTTCTCTCAATATATAAAAAAATTCAGTCAGCTACTTTAGATGTCTCCTGTTCATTTGGAGATGTTTATACCTTTAACAAAAAGAAAATATATACCATGTACAACACTAAATTATGTATGCATTCCTGAAAATATTTATTGTATAAATGGAAATATACGTAAAAACCTTTAACATGACAAAGGACTCAAGATAGTAGAGAGAGAGAGAGAGAGAGAGAGAGAGAGAGAGAGAGAGAGAGAGAGAGAGAGAGAGATGTTGCGGAGTGATACTATATACTGCTTTACTGCAGGGCTGTTTTCTTCTTCTCAAAATGTAGCAGAATAGGAGATAAAAAAAACCCCAGAAGCTGAAGTCCCTGTTGAGCTACAAACACTGTTCCCCAAAGGGTCTCTTTGATCGAAGGCGTCTTCTGGAATCAACGGGGACATAAAGCGAAGACAGCGAAGACATCAGAAAGGAGGTGAAGTACCTTGCAAAGGACACCATTTCCGCAATCATTAAAGAAGAGATTCTCCATAAATCTCTCCTAAAAGAGTGGGAGAATAGGACATTTCAGCGTCCGATTCCGATGTCCTACGTCACTGACTAAAGGAAAATTCCCAACATACACCAGTTATTACCGCTGCGAGCACAGAGAAGGTAAAAATTCCAGCCAGAACACCACGGATATTGCCGTAGAAAGGAGCCCTTGATATGCAATAGGTCCCGCCACAATACAGCTTTCGATTCGGCACACACAAAATGCCCCATTGTCTTGAATTGGATGTCGTCGCATTTACATAATGCCATAGACGAACCTCTCGACGGTGCCTCGACGCCGAGAGACGGCGGCGAATCATGTCATCAATGGGGTTTTAACTACATCTTACGAGGTATTTGTTCCGCCCCGATTGCCGCATAAGAGCGACTCCTGAGATATCTATGGGATTCCCACACTGACGGAAATGAAGAGCCAAATGCAACCGCATCTAAATTGCTTGCGACTGTATTTTAATGCCCTTGAAATGTAATGAGACATTCACAGATTCCAGTTTCATTTCAAGTAAATAAAAATGATCCCTTCACCAGAACTGACACAAACAAAAACACTAGTCGAAATGACCACTGGAGACAAAACCAATTATTTCCTTACATCCTCGTTCGTCAATCCAATCCGGACAGTCGAATTTCCCGTCGCACGCAGCCGAATCCGGATAACAGCCGCTTAACAAGCACGGCAGACGCGAGGCTGGCGTGCCGCCACAGCGACGTTCGACCGTAGGAACGATGCCATCTGACAGGACAAGAAGGTCGGCGTATCTGCAAAGGACATAAAGGGAAAAACATTAGGTTTTTTTCTTACTTATGAATTTTCATGGCTCTCATTAATCATACTGATATATAGGATAAAAGCGTCGTTATGTAGTCAAGAAATCCACCATAACAATGGCATATGTCCAAAGGCTGAAATGATCAGTACTTGACTCACTGGCACCAAACACTACATCAACAAAATAATTCATTTTTTTTATTGTAAAAGAGAGGAAAGAAGGTCTTTTTTTTATCTATGGCCTTGGATTAAATAAACCAATTTAATTATAATGTACATCAGAACTCTAATCATAAAAATAATGTTAATTTAGGTTTTTTTAAAATATAATTTACTGGTGTGCTTCTTTTATAAATTATATAGCTTGTATAAATGAAGACTATGCATGAGATACATACTTCGATGCTAAATCTTAAATTACGTGTTACTTGAGACGCATATCTAAATATTGGACGTCGGCGAAATGGAAAATTTAAAGTTGATATGAAGCAATCCTCTCACTGGCTTCTTTGCTAGTGAGTAGGAGGTTAAAATACTTGGAGAGCCCAAGTTGTATGAGAGAGAGAGAGAGAGAGAGAGAGAGAGAGAGAGAGAGAGAGAGAGAGAGAGAGAGAGATATCTTAAAAACAGTCGATTTTCCAAGGGTGAAGCTGTTTGTTAAAACAGAAATGCAAGCTTTCAAAACTTGATGAGTTGAGGGACATTGGCAATTCAAGAAGCGCATTTTCATTGAACATTAAGAATGTATCTTTTGAAAATTTACTTTTGGTCACAGGTTTTTACATAAGTTAATATGAAAAGTTAATGAAGCACTGGCTGTTAATAGGCGACAAACATGCGGAGCCTGGGACATAAAATCATGCAGATATGTATACATCACATGCACAATCACACACACACACACACACACACACACATATATATATTATATATATTATATACATTATACAAAAACACAAACACAATATACAAATAAATGGATGTATGTATGTATGTTCCAACATAACTCTGAAATGCAAGGAGCAATTTCAACCAAACTTGGTATACATATAATTTAGCATTGGGGAAAGAATACTGTGGGGGTAAGACATCACTGGCATCAAAGGGGGTATGGGTGAGAAGGGGATGGCATGCAAAAACAGC
>NC_061099.1:58193787-58231287 GCF_015104395.2 Macrobrachium nipponense | reverse complement strand
AGCGTTGGTTGAATGAACACTGCGTCGACGATGTCTCTCTACATTTTGGTGTTTTTATGGGCTCCTTTTATTAGATATATATAATATATATATATTAAATATATATATATATATATATATATATACACTATACATGTTTGTAGCTTTGAGGTTACAATCTTAATTTTTAAGAATTGTAAAGGAAAGGTTAGGCTATAGGCGACATGGCCAGCTAACTTCTAATCCCACACAGGAAGATCAGCCTAACAGTGATAGGCGGTTGATATTTCTTGCCCATAAAAAAAAAAAAAAAAAAAAAAGGAAAAGGCAGACCTATGCTTTACTCATGCCATGATATGCGTCTCAGCGCTTGTATAGGCTAATTGTGTGCGCAGCTGGACTCCGGTGAGTTTAACAGTGATGTTTCATCTCACAATCCTTTTTACCATCTCTGGTTTTATTTCTATCCATTGCGATACCAATATATGTACGTAAGGCAAAATACACATTTGTCTTGCATTACGTAAATATTTACTTGTAATGATAAACATTTGCTCAGTATTCGAAGTCGACTGACACCAATACATCCAAATCACTTTGAAAAAAGGGCCAGGAATTCTCTGAGTATGTATATAATTATCGTTTCAATAACTGTCGAAGTATTTTGAATAAACATTACAGCATTTTAAACAGGAAATAAATATTTGAAATCGTTAGGCGGAATGAAATAACACCTTTTCAGTTGTGTATCGAAAATGACGCGAAAAACGACGTAATCTGATTGTATTCTTTTATCGGATCCGGTTCCCTACAACTGCTTTCTGCCATTTCACTTATTGGCTATCGGCTTTCCGGGCGGCCCTCCTCATCGGAAGTCATTATTTGCTGCTCTCTTTTCTTTAGCTGTGAGTTTTATTAGTAATAATGGCTTCTTGATATGTACAAATCAGCAAAGTTTGTAGTTTTGCTTCCTCTCTCTCTCTCTGAGAGAGAGAGAGAGAGAGAGAGAGAGAGAGAGAGAGAGAGAGAGAGAGCTGACGAACACTACAAATTTCGCTGAACAGTACATATCAACAAGCTATTCTTACTAATGAAACTCGCAGCTATAAAGACAAAATTTGCGTGACTAAACATAAGTGTCAAGTCATGGCTACTCTGGATAGCCGTGAAGAAGCTTGTCCGATCTCAGAGGCGCAGACACCCAAGGTTGCAAAAAATTAGGACTGAAAGTCTTCTGGCGGCCAAACCAGACATATATCCTTGTGATGTGGCACTCTGTCATCCTAGGAAAATTCAGTGGGCTCAGGCAGTTGTGGTTAGCAGTTTTGAAATTGGAGGACGATGGAACCTCTACATATGAAATGCTTCGACTCTGATAACCGCCATGTGATAAGGTGGTTAGCGGTCTAAAATTTCTAAGGTAATTCTAGGCAATAACTCAGCACGGACTGCAAGGAACGTTCCCGTGAATACGACATCCACTAGGGATTGGGGCGTCATATGTATTTCGCCGTGCTTAATACTAGCCCCTGGGGGTTAATTAAAGTCGACCCCCTAAAAGTTATGGTAAATTCTGGTAATTCTACAGAATAGTTCCGCACGGACTGCAAGGAACGTAACCGCGGATACGACATCCACTAGGGATTGGTGTGTCCAATGTATTTCGCCGTGTTTAGTATTGGACCCTGGGGGTTAATTACAGTCGTCCGAATAAATATTACTTACAATTCTTATTCAGGAGGTAAAACATCATAGAAAACCGCAACTGCCATAGTCTGGGCCGCCGCGGAATAGTATTACAGATCTACCTAAATTCTTTATAAGCAACCCACATACTATAGGAAACTGTAATTTCCAAAGAAATATCCCACAAGGAGTTACATTTTACTACCTTCAAATTTCTCATTTTCGAATTTTTTAACGTTTGATGTCTTTACTCAGCTATGTGTGGTGCCTTAGCAAAATGAATGTATCCCGAAAGGTCACACGTTAAGGGGATAATTCGGGGGTACTTTATGTATCTTCGGATTTCAGTTAATTTCACTACCCGTTACGAGTTCCCTCCATACTACTTTTCGACGAATTTCATGGGAATTCTTCCATAATGCTGCGAATTATTGTAATTTTCCCCTTTATTTTGATAAAATCTATTACCTGTTATCAAAGCAATTAGTCCTAATAACTATGGATACTGATATAAAAATTAAAACATGAATTACTTGAATTTTAAGTAATAAAACTCTTAAATCAGAAAGTTCATAAAACTGTCCTATCGAAAGCTTATTTCAAAAGCCTAAAATATAGAAATGTCATATACCAACGTAAAATATTATGCTAAAATTTTAATCATGCTTCAGAATTGTAATTTCAAAATCAATTTTCTGTCACGAAAAATATCTGAGTTCTATTGCTTAGAAATTCTGAAAATCGGCTTTCCTGGACACTGCTCTTGGAGTATAAATACGAGTATACCATCTATTATTCCAACAAAGCCTCGGCTGTGATACTTTTTTTTTATCAAATGATAAACATAAACTAATTCTATTTGAAAAAATAATACACTGTGTACTTCCAACCGCTGTCAATGACAGCTAATTGCTTCACCCTTCCTTCACACCATATAGTGCTTAGGATGAAACAACTGGCTGAATACTTTGGATATTCAACTGAAGGGTGCCATCTTGAACAACAACTGATGATAGTATATGTTAATTTTGCAGGGAAATTAACACTAATTTCACACCAAAAACGTAATATGATAGCCTGCTATTCTGTCTGCTCTCATTTAGCATCATTATACCATAAGTTCGAAGTTTCTGTCAGACCAAAGTAATCCTTTGCGTGATCCCAAGTATTATTAAACAAGGCTATCTTCACGGGAGACAGCAGACCTAAAGTAAACAATTCCTTTTCAAGGCCTTTCTTCGTCATCTTCCGAGTCATAGCCCTATGACTTTACCCGAACCTCTTTACATGTATCATTGCAATTGTATACTGCAAATTATTATAAACAATAAATATCACATATAGCCGAAAACTATATGCGTCACCATTACTCGGATAACCAGTGGGTCCTACGTATAACAAAAAGTCAGAACATTCTACGTCACTGGAGGACAGCGGGCCTTGGTTGGAGCTAAGTACGATTAATGGTATTGCGCCCAACGTATCGTACACTTCTTAACAACAGGAAGGAAAATGCACACGAACACACAAGCATACATCGTACGGCGGGCGGCGCTGCCCCATCAAACTTGAAGGTGATAGTGGGAAATTTTCAAATTTTTTATTTTGATTTTTGTTTTCAGCTTCTCGGTCGAATTCTCCACTTAATGGCTGAAATAGCTGTCCGTTTTGGAATGAATGAACTGGGAACAGTAGTGATTTTTTTGGTCGTTCCTCGAAGTAATTTTTGAATGTCCCCGTGCATTTGCTTTTGACGAAAACAAAAAGAAAGTTTGTGACTAGAAAAGTACAGACATAATCACTGCAATTCAATCTGTCCCTCACAAAGTTTCGAAACTGGGCATTAACCTCTTGATTAGAGGCAACAAATAATCTTTTTGGTGAATGGAAACAAATGGTTGCTTATAAAACCTATTAAGAACCGAATGTACCTTATAATACTTATAATAATATTATCTATCATATGATTATATATATATATTCTATTATATTGTCATATATATATATTATATATTATACATATATCTATATATTACATTATATAATATTAATATATATAATATAGTATATATATATCTATCAGACTGATTTCTACTGCAAGTAATTTACCTGTCCTCAGTTAAACCCCTTCAAACATGACCCCGGGTGGCGTTGGCCCTCCTAATAAGATCCTGGGATGGACCTCGTTCCTCTGGATCAGGACCTCATTTCTATCAAAAGTGAGCTGAATTGCCGAAAGAAGCTCGGTTTGGCAGATTTTTCGATGGTTGCCTATATAATATAATATAATAGATTATGTTGTGGTGTGTGTGTGTGTGGTGTGTTATCTGTATATATATATATATGGTATTATATAATATCTTATCTATCTAATTATAATATATAACTGTAAGTTCATAAAATAAAACTGACACGTTATAACCTTTTGTTACCTTAGTGTTTCAAGAACTACCATTAAGTCGTTTTAAACCACCAGTTTAAAATGTACTTAGCTTTCCTTTCAACATTAAGCCGTTTCCGCTAAAACCGAAAGGTTTCCGAGAAAAGACAAGACATCCTCACTCCAACCCCCACGACGCTGTAGCTCTTTAGCTGCTGAATCACAAATGGGGGGCTTGTTCCAAAATATTATAGTACTGCATCAGTCGTTACATACACGCACTCAGCAGATTTATCAACCGTGATTCGGACCCCTTCAAAACTCTTCGCCATCAAGAAGACTGTGCTCAACAATTCCCACCGGCGGTCTGACATCTATTTCCACAGATGCTCTAGTTTCGTTCTTATTCTCTTCTGCAGAACATCCTGCTCCTTACTTCGTCACATCACTTCACACCCAAATGCCTTTGTGGATCAACTGCTTTCATCCTCCCACCATGCACATACATATATATCCATTTATTGTTCTATATTTCGGGTTTCCCAATTACACTATTAAAACCTTATTCCTGTTTATATTTATTCTAAACTTTTCCCCCCTTGCGAGTACTTGGAGATTCTTTATATGGCTTAAATTAAATTATACCACAACACAGCGCACAACAAAAACAACACCTTACGTATACATATATATTATATATATTATATTATAGTATATATATATATATATAATAATATTGTATGGTATTTAGTATATACATGTATATAAATATTAATCTATAATATATATATAATAAATAATATATAATTTGAGTTATATCTATTATATATAATATAATAATATATAATTTGATATATATAGATAATTATTATAGTTATATTATATATAATATTTCATATCTATATTATTTATGCAGTTAGGTGTTTGGCGAATCGTGTTGAATTCTTCTTCTACGTACCCATTTGAACGTATTCTAAGCCCACTGAGGAACCGTTTACACCCAGATCATGATTTTTACGGATACATCGTGGTAAGTGTTTATGTAGATAAAGAATATACGTATATATTGTATACTATATATATATATATATATATATATTATAATATATTAGATATATATATATATATAAATATATTTATATATTATATATATATATATATATATATATATATGATATATATATATATATATATATATATATATATATATATCTATATATTATTATATATACTTAATTCACTGCAAGTTGTGACTTTTTTGCCTATTACATTTCAAAAAGACGACGTTCTTTTATGCTAAAAGCCATGTAATAAAAACACGGAGAGAGAGAGAGGAGAGAGAGAGAGAGAGAGAAAACAAACACTGCATGAGTCATGCTGATTTTTCTTTTCTAGATTGTTACTACGCTACATAAAAATTCGTCATGTATGAAATATGATGTCACAAATTCAAATAATAGGTACCGTTCATAAAAAAATAGTTTGAAAACAGTACAAAAGCAGACTGAAACATTCAGTGTCTGTACAAACCAACTAGCCAAAAAAAAAAAACCCTAATGAAACATACAAAAACGTTATTAGCCCACGCTGATAGCATCTGTGCTTAATTGCTTTCCATTCAAAACTGATGGAATGATTACAAACAAATTCTTTACGAATCGACGTAACCAATCCTGACTCTAACACTTTAGTCTCCACTGCAACATCAACGTCGCTAGCCAAGTTTTTCATGACAATAACCACTGAGAATTTAACATAAGGAAGGTACCTGTCGTCTATATATATATATTATATATATATATAAAATATATATATAAATATATATATATATACAAACGTTATACAAAACAAACAGTCTAATAGATGGTGATTTTAGAAAGAAATCATTGTTATGCCAACTACTCGTACACAGGGCTTCAATTAATCTACATACATTGAGCTACTCACCTCTATCTTCAAATCCTGTTGAAGCCTCTACAAGACAAAACTTCTAAATCCTAATATTTTCATCAAAATATCCTCCTCAATTTCCCCCCCCCCCACCCCCCCCCCCCCGGCCCCGGCCGCCCCCCCCGCCCCCCATGTGGAAAACCACCTAAAAACAGACATAGCTTTTCATCACCGCGGATCATTTTACATTATGCTTCACAAACATCGTTAGCATTCCATCCCAACAGCATCCTAAAGATCTCATTTGAATTCCATCTAAAATGCTCTAAAGGAGAATTGATTCACCAGTAACAAGTACATTTCAAATTCTGTATAATGCAACTTATGCACGATACTAGTATTTGGGAAAGCACGAAATATTTGTTAAGCGTACACACACACAGACACACACGGCCATAATATAGATATATTATATATATAATATCTATATAAAATAATAATATATATATAATAAAATGATATATATATATTATATATTATACGCTTCAAAAATACGCGCTTCAAAAATCATACTAGATGCACACGACTTCTTTAAAAGCGTAATACCACAGGACAATGCTAGGCAGATATCATTTTCTTGTGGTATTCGCTTATATATATTACACACACACACACACACATACATCACACATATACACCACACATATATATATATATATAATATATATATATATATATATATATATATATATATATATAATATAATGTGTGTGTGTGTGGAGTCATCGCCTCTAACGGCGTGTGACGCAAAGGCCTATGAAATACCACCAAAATCATTACTATCCACGACAGTGGCATCATATATGGAGATTGACCGGCTGAACACCCCCTAAAAGATGGCCAGTAGCATGCAGATCGAAGATGACTGGGGCCAAAATCTCCTACCGCTGCCAGGTGCCTGAGTTGAAGCCAAAGACACCACTCACTGCCTTAACCTTTCCCATAATTCTACAGCCAACGGTTTCTGGTGCTCCCCCAATTGTTGGTTGTGGACCTATAGCCTTCACTAAAGAGGTGCCAAGCACCTGTGCTCGTATCTCTGAGCTCGGGTCCATAATCCAGCTAGACTTGCGTTTTCTAAGGATGAAGGGGCAAAACACTGAAGATATTTACATGCCATAGTTACTCAAGTCTATATATTTTTCCACATTACGCATTTCGTCTGGCTTGCAAGACGAAAGAACATAATGATCACTGCCATATTCATACAGAAGGCTCATCATCAGCGCACTTGACAAATACACTCGCCTGTAAACTGCACGTATTTTCTTGCTTCTGTAATTTTAAACCCATTCATTCAATCCATTTCCCACTCCATCTGCAGTATTATGCACTGTTCAGACATTTCCCTTGTCCACCCCAATACATCCGAATTACAAATTCTCTTCACCCAAAAGTGCATAAATATCAATCATCCCATTATTGTAAACACAAAGCTTTATGAAGTTCACATACATATATGAATACAATCATTAATGCATACAGTATGATACACAGTCACACAGAAACCTCCATTCACAACAGATCTCCTTCCACAATGAAAGAACCAAACGCAAGAGAATTAATGTGATCTATCGAAACCTGGACTTGTGAGCAGGAATGCACTGCGACTCCCCTTGTCATATAAGCCGTCTGAGCAGAGATGCACGTCAAGAGGAGGACAGCAGCCCGAATGGACATTTCCAATATAATCTGTCAAGTAAGGAAACATGGCGATGCACCGTTTCCAAATCGTAATGTTGGGGACAGAATTCGATACCTGAATCTCATAGCCATGCCGAGATGTAAACCGCAGATGTTGTAGTGGGTGGGGGAGAGGGAGTGAGATGAGGAGAAAGGAAATAAAAGGATGGGAAGGAATAATATAAGGAAAAATGGGGAGAATTCTCATACGAGGACTCTTACGTTTTCTCGAAACTGAGTACACACACACTATATATATATATATATATATATATATATATATATATATATATATATATAATATTATATATATATATATATATAATTAGTCTTCAATTTTCCTTGTGCTAATATAAAATATATGTCACGTGTCAGAGTGACATAATTATATACATACGTCTTAGATGTGTAATGAGTAAAATCTGCATAAATAACGCATCAAGAGTGAATTAAATACCGAACGTAATCAGTAGACATAAAACACCTGAATTATACCTGTATAAATACCACTATCTAAGAACATATGGGAGATGAAAGACATCATTCCGAAATTCAAGCATAAATACGAACAGGCGACTGGGCAATAAATAACCATAATGACATTCAATAAGAACAAGAATCAAATGGTAATTCCCGACGCGCAGAGATATTGTCAACCTTATTACCATAACGAGAGAGAGAGAGAGAGAGAGAGAGAGAGAGAGAGAGAGAGAGAGAGAGAGAGAGATTATTTGCTATCACTTATCCATGCTATCCCCAGCCGTCATCAAGATCGATCTCCGAGAGTCGTATTTCGCAAGAAGGAGCAGCAAAACAAAGGTCTCCCCCCAGCCCATAAATACCCATATTGATAAAGGAATCCTATAGAAAGGAAACGTCGAGGGGGTAATGGGGTGGGGGCGGGGGTGAGCTGGGAGGGCGTTGGAACAGGGGACAGAAATAAGAATGAAGAAGATTTTGGAATAGAAGACATAACAGGGATGGGCGGCGAGGGACGAATAGAGATGGGATCAAAAACGGAGGGTGCTGGAATAAGGGGGAGAACCGAGATGGGGAATTGCTAGGCAAGAATGGGTGGAATGAAGGAGGGTGAGGAAAAAAGATGAGGCACTAAGGAAGGGGGAGGAAAGGATGAGGGTGATAATGAATGTCAACACAGGGAAGGGGGAAGGATTACACAATGGCAAAAGACATGAAGGAGAAAAAAAATCGAAAGAATTTGATGAGTCGAGGGCAAGGGACAAGAGAAAAGAAAATATGAAAAAAAAAACGCTTAAATTAAAAAAAAATATCATAAATGAGAAAAGTAAGGAAAAATTAAAATAAATGAAGAGTGAAGTGAAATAAAACCATAAGAAACGGATGAAAAAATGAACTGAAAACTGTAAAATAAAGAGAACACACGCGGACATGAAAAACGGGTAATAAAAGTGAAATGGAAAACTACAAAAATTAATCTAAAAAATGGACGCTGACAGATGAAAACATATAAGAATAACAAAAAACTTTAGATAAAAGGGGAGAAAAATGACTCACGAGTCAGATAAAGAATAACGAAAGAAAATTATAAAATAACGAAGTTACAGTATATTCATGCATGCATGTGTGTGTGCGTGTGTATGTTAGTAACAACATGGGTATTTTAGTAATTAACTCGTTAACACACACACATACATATATCAAGCAGCAGCAAAATAGCGAAGGAAGGAATAAGTGAGCAAATAATCGCAAAAACGGAGGAAAACGAGGATAAAAAGATCGCTGACCAAAATGAGAACACCTTTTATAGCATGACAGAAAATAACGGAATGTGAACCCAGCAAAAACGAACAGGACACAAAACAAAGACAGAACCCGTATATATATATATATATATATATATATATATATATATATATATATATATATATATATATATATATATATATGAGAGAGAGAGAGAGAGAGAGAGGAGAGAGAGAGAGAGAGAGAGAGAGAGAGAGAAATATTTTTTCTGTGACCATAAAATGAAGGTGTTGAATGATTATCGCTCTCTTCTAAGGAAAGAAACTTGAAAGTACGACGAACATTTCAACGCCAATCCTTTCCAACAGTGAAACAAGTGCATTTTACAGGAAAAGAAATCCAGTCATCCTTTTCATAAGCAAAACAACCTTAATTAAGAGAGAACGGCATGATGGTGCAATAACGATTCAAACAAACGTTCGCGTTCTTATCAAACGTTTCGATATCCCCAGCGTAACGAGTTTACCGTCCATTATGATAATTGGCTTCTTTGTGCCGCTCATCCCTCGCTGCTGTGTAGATGACCGTCTGTCTCTCCACCTAATCCACAATTACACTCGTATCCCTTATGATGGGTGATCGAGGGCATCAGTTAATGGTCGAATGTGTTAGCCAGAGGATATGTGATCATCATGGTAATGTTATCACCAGCCAGACAGTCCCTCCCCTTGCTAATCACCAAGTCACCGCATTTTCAATGAACCAATCAAAATCGCAATGAATAACAAATGCAAAATCGCGCGGGCCATTTGTAACACTCCGCCGCGGACAACTCCAGGTGCTTGGAATAGAAAGTAGCGGCGTCCCAAAATAAATGTTCACGATGATATTTCAATTCGTCAAAGGGTAAAAGGGGGTCAATTAACGAGCACACATGAGCTTTTTCCTTTCCCTCACTCGTGAAAAAGGAGAGTTCATTACTGCATTACAATTAGTTTCTGGTTAATATACGGCTTGTCAATCATCCATCACATGACAAAACGCGAGGCCGGCGCTGATGAGCCTCCGTCATGAGTCGTACAAATAAACTGTAGTTGTTACTGTAGATCTGACATGTTTTTTATTTGATTAAAGGGTCCACACCGCACACAGCATTAACTCATGATAGCAAAAATAGAGCCCTATTCCACGAAGATAATGAACGCTGCATTCATGACCAAAATGAATGGCCCAATTTAAAACAGTAATTTGATTCCCGCTTTTTTTTTTTTTAGACACATAACGAATCAATAAATCCTGCAACCATATTTCCTTGACTGTAATTTCAGTCTAGTGATTTCAGATCTGAAATGCTGTATACATGTTACAGTAAGATTGTGAAACCAGGGATTTTACGAAATCCCTGAAATTTTTAGGGAATTCGTGAAATCCCCTATTCACTTACGGACATTTGATGATCCCCGAGGACTAGCACTAACTAAACACGGCGGAACAGTGATTCACATACACTGTTTCGCTGTGTTTACATCGGGAACCAAAATGTGTTTCGCCGTTTTTGTGCCCTCAAGGAATCATATATCCCTAAAAGCATTTGATCCCCGAGGTACTAGTACTAACCACGGCGAGACAGCGTAGATGAACAACTTTCGTCGTGTTTAGTACTAGCCCCTTGGGTCAAATAGTCCCTAAATGAATTGGTGACTACATGAATTCCCCGAAAATTTCACGGATTTCGACCTGGTTTCACAGTCTCACTGTAACACATATATAACAAACTTTGAAACACAAATAACGTATATTTGATCTGTTGTTGATAAAGTTTAAAATTGTAGTAATGCATGACGCAAGACATGGATACCAAACTACTGGGAAACGATATAATCACAAACAAATGGAACAAATACGACAATAGAGTAAAGCCATATTGCCTTTTATTCATTATTAATATTCAGTTTATGACTTTCTTTACCATTCTTAACGACCCTATCTCATGAAAACTGCCAGATGGTTTAATCAAATTAGCAAAAAAATAAAAAATAAATAAAAAATAAAAGAAGAAAGTATGGATGACGAAGTACATGACCTATAGATCTTTAACTAGAGAATGAGACTCATTTTCTGAGATTTAGTGTGAAAACGCTCTTGTAACTCTTATGTTATTAACACAGACCACAAAAATTGTAGTGAGAGAGAGAGAGAGAGAGAGAGAGAGAGAATTTTACTATTGGAACTCCACACCTAACACGTCTGAATTCAAGTAGGCAAAAGGCGCCACACAAAGCCCAGGTCTGACCCTGTGCACAGAAGGATAACGTGATAAGATCATGAAATTGCCATTTTAATACTTCGTTGAAAAAAGGATAAATATTGCAGGTCTCTAAGGAAGGATTTGAAAATTATCAATACTATGCTACCTCAAGTTCATAATATCGGCCGAATATCTGCAGAACGCCCGCGGGGCACTCTCACCCATCCATCTATCTATATGTGTATATGATGGGCGTCCGCAGAAAAAATGCAGGGAGGAGGGGCAATAATATGGAGATCGCTGTGGGAGAGGGGTCTAAGGGAGGGGGGTATCCCCCTTCTCTTTTTAGAAAGAAAAAATGTTTCCCAAAGTGCTTAGATGCAAAATGGCGACACTTTTTTTTTTCTTCTTATTAACATCTCACCTGTGGAGAATTTTGATGATTTTTTATTTTTTTATTTTTCGAAAAATTATTTAACAATTAACATTTGTGACAAAGTGAACAGCCAGAACACAGAGAAAATGAACAGGGTTATTGACAAGTTTGGAAGAGATCCCCGACGACTCCAGTTCCTAAAGAGAAACTTTAATATTAGAGAAAACTGAAAGAACAGGTGAGAACAGTTCATGGTATCTTATTCATTTTGCATTTTCCACGCAATTTTTTATGTATTTCCCGAAATTCCACATGGGAATATATATATATATATATATATATATATATATATATATATATATATATATATATTCCCCCGTGGAATTTCTGGAAAATACATATATATATATATATATATATATATATATATATATATATATATATATATATATATATATCTTGTTATATAACTATATATATATATATATATATATATATATATATATATATATATATATATATATATATAAAGTTATATAACAAGATATATACATATAATATATATATATATATATATATTTATGAAACAAGTTATATAACAAGATATATATATATATATATATATAATATATATATATATATATATATATATATATTATGAAAGACGTACAATTAATTACATTGGTATTTAGTAAAATATATATATATATATATATTATATATTTTTTTTTTACTAAATACCAATGTAATTAATTGTACGTCTTTCATAACATCGTTATAAAAAAAATTTACTAAATCACTCATATTATTACTACACATTCAAAATGAACCTATTTTCTATGGTTAATATCTGTGATGATCTTCCGTGCTTTTCTGCCTAAATATTTCATTTACTCGGTACCTTAAATTCGAACAATTAGCGCCACATGAAAGAGAAAAGGCTGAATCGGCAACAAGACGACTGCCCAGTCTTAACAGTAAGTGTCTTGACTTCTTATTCTGAAGATACTCCAAGATCCTTTATACAGTTCCTCGTTGGACTAGTGGGTTACGTGCTTGCCTACCGATTCGGCAGTCCGAAGTTCGCTCCCCGCTCTGCCAACGCGGAACCAGAGGAATTTATTTCTGGTGATTAGAAATTCATTTCTTGATATAATGTGTTCCGATTCCACAATAAGCTGTAGGTCCCCTAAGAAAATATCTAATTCTTCGGGTGGGTGGTCTGGTTAAATAATACTTAACTCTAAATAATAATTACAATTCTTCTTTCTCTTACTTCTCTTTCTTAGAAAGTCAAGCCCAGATATAACTGAACTTGGTAGGAGGATGTTTCCACACCAAATCCCTTTGACTGGAGGGTGTTATAGTTCGACAGATCTAAACTGATAGATTGTTTTCGTCTTTGGGTAAAAACCCTGTTGCCACATTTACCAGTATCCAGTTTTAAATACCTTACTTTATAACACATGAATCAATAAATCGGTAGTTTAAAGATTTTAGCATGTTTTGCTGGACTTAAGCGTTCACATATTGTGATTATAATTTTATTTGTAAATAAAATGAGAAATCGCATTTATAAACGTGACAGAGTTTCAAAAAACGTTGCCACTTTTCCAAGTGGGCCAAGACTATTAAACCATGAAGTTTAAAGGAATTATCTCTTCAGCTACCCTTTGTATAAGCCCTACCGCCCGGTCTAGCTGAGAACTCTAGCGCCAAAAAGAATGAACTCTTGCTTTAACAATAGTCAGTAGGAAAATTAATTTATTCCTACAGAAACCACGCTGTGAAACGGGCAAATGCAGTTAAGCATTCCGAAAACTTGCAAACAGGCGATGCTGCAAAGGATAGCTGTTATTAAAGTAAGAACATCTGACGACGAAGTTTCTTCGTAATGTACATTTTGTATAGAATCATATTATTACAATTCCTGCAATAATTAATGTAAATAATTTTTTCTCCCAATGATGAGTTTATGTGCAACAACCTTATAAAAAGTAAAAATTGTTACACGCATTAGACCGTGAGTGAAAAAGGAAATGAAATTTAAGTAAATCATAACTTGATGAATTAGAATGAGGGGGAAACCTAAAATGAAGAGCAATGAAATCCAAGGATAGTACGGCAGACGGAAATACATAAGACATACATACTGAATGGCAATTACCGATTTTTATTACTTTTAATGAAAAATATCATCATATAAAATATGTAATATAATAAGCAAAATTTAAGGGTATAAGTCATAACAAATATAAAATTACATAGTCTCAAAAGTAATAAACAAATAAATAGGGATCGAGTTTACGGATTAGGATTTATACGGTCAGTTTCATTAGGTACTGTCCCAAATATTGCCTCCCTGGGAGATGGCTGAGGACTTAAGAAGGGGACGATTTAAAGTTTAAGAGAGAACTGGCAACAGGGTTTTTCTCAAGGAAGTAAACAATCTATCAGTTTAGATCTGTCGGACTATAGTGACAAATCCATGGTTGCAACTTTGTTTTGTTCACTGTTCTATAGTAGTATGTTCTCAAAAATTCCTGCGATATATCCGAGTCTGTTGATCCAATGTTAACTGTCCATTACTCTGCTAGAGAAGTCTATCGATGTCCACGTTTGTTTTTACATTATTCAAGAACTTTTTGCTCATTATCTTCTAAAGATCTGTTGTAAAACATGATCAGCTTCACTGCCCATTTTAATAAGCACACAGACTATTGTGAAATTATCTCCACCACATTAGTTGGAGGTTAATGTGTATTTTTATGGGTTTGTTTCGCGCATATAAACTCTTGTGAGGAATCTACCATAGCTTGATTGGCGCCGTAAAGAGTTTAGCAAGTGACTAAGAACATTAGAATGAAACATTAACAATGCATTAAAAGATCAGAAATATTTTTAAGCATGTAAAGTTCAGACTAGAAGGAGAACTGAAGATTTAGTGAATTCCCACATTATACTACGAAAGAACTGAATATATAATCAAATGTCAAATTATACTGCCAGTTATAGATTTCGATTTAATGGTTTAATTAATATTCCCCGAACTCGTAATTTTATCATTTTTATTGACTATATAATTTTTTCCTACAACGGTAAAAAATTATTTGAGCCAATAGGTAATGTTTTATTTTGGACAACTGACGCAAGTTTCAATGTTTTTTTGCTTTAAAAGTCAAGACAATTACAAACTTTTTAAAAATAATAACCGTTTTCCTGCGAAGCTGGTGTATAAGAAATTATATCAACTACTGGGCAAACATTTCATCACTAAACCAAAAGCTGTAACTGTCCCAAAAATGAAGTTTTATGCGTGCTTTCCATTTACCCCTGACCTCAAATTTCACAAAAAGCTCACAGAAATAATTCAGGAACATTTTTATACTACTGACGTTAAATTAATTCCAAAGAACTCCGCCATCGGTTCACTCTTTATATCTAAAGAGTGATTATCACCTTATATGTCCTCTGGTGTTATTTATAAATACACTTGCCCTGAAGGTCAAACAGGACCTATGTGGGATCCACCAGCAGACTCCTTAAGGTGCGTATCGATGCTCATCGTGGCGTAAGCTTCCGTACTGGCAGCAGAATTACAAAGCCGTAACATTCCAATATTAGAAACCACTCCAAAATCTGTGGAACACATATCGATAATAAAGACTTCTGCATTTTAGGCCACACCACCAGCCATGAAGACCTCGTTATTCTGGAATCACTTTTTATTAAACAACTTGTTCCGTCGCTAAATACACACACGTCCTCCTCCCCTCTGTATTTGTCGTGACTTGTATTGTTTATTTACGTTTACGCTGAGTTTAACGCTGTCACTCCTCTAGGTCGGTCCTTAATCTTGTGTTCTGTAACTCTGTTCACTGCTACTTCAATTTTTGCTTACTGTACGTTCTGTTATTTTTAATTATAATGTATGTCCTTTTAAAATTTAATTCCTTTAATTTTAATGGTTATATTTCGTACATTTTATAAGCATAATTTTTATTGTAATAATAAAAATAGGCAATATAAATTAAGCACTTTATACATTATTGCACCTCAATCATTTTTCACATCTCACCTACTAAGATCTTCATACATCAGGCATCGATACCTTTTCATAATGGTCTTCAGTACTATTCACATATCTCAGCTTGCAATGCCCTTCAGGTTTTGTTTGTTGCATCTTCACAGTTTTTGCACTGAACTTCAGTATTTATGCATTACACTTCGATCTTCTTCGCATCTCAGTTTTCTTTCGAATTTCACTTCAGCCATTTCTGCATCAGTTCTTTCCACATGACATCTCAACTACCTCATTACGTTGTGCATTACGCCCCAGGTTACACAGACTCTCTATTCAACTGAAAAATTACACATTTGTTCTTTTTAAATGACATCTCAGTTATTTCATGACACCTCAGTATTTACAGCACGACACGTCTGCACTTTTCATATTAAATCTTTGTCATACCATTGCACCCTTTCAAGACCAATATAGATGCAAATGTCGCATACTAAATCATCCCTCGAAACAAAAATGACACCCATGATTTGAATGCCAGCTCTGTCTGATAGCTTTCCATCTGAATGGTGAGAGATAATTAATGGAATAATTAAAAGATATAACAAATAAAAGATTCATGAAGAAAGGAATATCTTTGGAATATCAGCCCTTTTCAGTCTTAAAAAAATACATACACATATAAGAGAGAGAGAGAGAGAGAGAGAGAGAGAGAGAGAGAGAGAGAGAGAGAGAGAGAGAGAGAGAGAGAGAGAGAGAGACACTATGCCGTTTTATGGAATATGACAAACTTTCAAAGTTAAATCAAATCGATTACAGCCATAGCACTGTTATACCGTCCCACCGTTGTTAAATAATATAGGCTTGTGCCATAAAACATAGTTTTTTTCGAGAATTAATTCAATATGACTGATATAAAACCAGGCCAAATAATCGTCGCGACAACAAAATTTTAATGTTTTATGTATTCATACAACAGCATGGAAATGATTTAGAAACAAGGTTACACATCCCAGCGCAAATGTCAAATCATTTTCTTTATTACACAGAATTTTTGCATATTCGTTTTAATCACAGGCGAAATGTGCCCATGTTCAGTCAAACGGTTTATTTATGTTCGCTGTATTTAGCAAAGGGCACATATACACAACGCACATTTCAGCTAATGGCCGTATCTCTCTAGAGCGGGATATTAAGAGTGGCACGCGTCACTCTGGGTTTGGATTTTGAAAAAGTGAAAACTTTTCTGCTTTCCATACAAGCGTTGGTTTCTAGAACCCAAGTCAGACTTAGATTATCCTCTCACACTGGGCTTGAACTCAGGGGCCCATCCGTGGTCTGCCTTGCAAACAGCAAGTTCTATCTTGATATATTTTTTTTTTCCTATTTTGTATGAATCACTCGACGATATAAACGGGTGCAGTGCTGTATTCTGCCAGTGATAAAATGAATTGGAATTTCATGAATTCATTTCATGTTTGTCATTGATATGGCATCGCAATTAGTGTGTGACATTAATTAACCAAATGGAATTTCTCCACGAATCTTTAAAGACATCTACAATTTCTTATCATTCATCCTATTTCCCTGCTTGCAATCTGTCGTTCCAAAAACAGAGAGGTTATGTACAAAAAGTTGAGCATATCTTAGTTGAATCAGACCACTGAACTATTAAAAGGTTTTCTAGGGCTGGCCCGAAAGATTAGATATTTTTACGTGGCTAGGAACCAATTGGTTACCTAACAACGGGACCTACAGCTTATTGTGGGATCTGAACCACAATATACCGAGAAATTAATTTCTAATCATCAGAAGCAAATTCCTCTGATTCCACGGTGGCAGAGCGGAGAATCGAACTCGGGTACGCCGAATCGGTAGGTGAGCACGTAAACCACTCGTCCAACGAGAAACTGTTAGAGGTTATGCACAAAACTAGATTTAATATGAAATTCAGTAACCCCAAGGGAAAAAAAAGCAATTTGGACCAACACACGAGTGCCAGCGATGAGAGAAACACGAACAACAACAAACCGATCATATTTTGCGAGTGTCAGTTCACTTAAGGGCAACTGGTGTTCATCATTCATTCTGATCAAAGACTGGTGCTCTGGGCGAAGGGAAAAAATATCCCTTCAGCCCCCGCCATGCCCCAATAAAAATGGTCTCCGCGCTTGGCACAGGAGAAGGGAATTGAGGGGACATGCAGGGTAGAGGGGAGTTTCTTCTGAAAGACTATCCAGGGCTAACTTTGATCTGCATACGAAAAATCTCTATTTTTCGCTCTTACGTCACCATTTCCGAGACTGCAAGGTTATATACCTATATACATACATATACCTTTATACATACATATACATATACATATATATATATATATATATATATATTATATATATATATATATATATAAATATATATTATATATATAATAGTTTTATATATATATAATTTATTTTATATAAATGTATATATATATATATATATATATATTATATATATATATATATATAGACTTTGGCCGTAACTTTTTACATTCCACGTAATTCCTTGGCACCTGTGAAGCTTTACAGAAATCTGCTGTAAAAAATTATTTGCAGAGAGAAACAGATAATGATATATATATCATATATATATATATATATATATATATATATATATATATATTATATATCATATAATATATATATATATATAGTCTTTGTATATATCCCATATATATGTGTATATATATATATATATATATATATATATATATATATATATAGACTTTGTCGTAACTTTTTACATTCACGTAATTCCTCGGCAGCCTTGTGAAGCTTTACAGAAATCTGCTGTAATTAAAAAATGCAGAGAGAAACAGATAATCAATCTTCGTGTAAACATAGTGAAGTGCTATATAAGTTACTTGAGAAGTTTCCCAACATACCCAGCAGTAAACTGTAAACAAATAGGAATCTGGTAAAATATATACTAAGCAATCACTTTATCACTTTATATCAGATATCTGTAATTATAGCAATGAAAATACCTGTTTTTTTTTTTTTTTTAACTTGTGGCCGTTTCCTTTAAAATGGCGGGCTCCATAGCAAATACTCACGATAGTCGCCGACACAACCAGACGTTAAATGAATCGCAGATGAAGCCCCTGCATAGTAAACTTCCACAAGATCAGTCGTTTCATAAACCTACCCGGAAGGCAAGCACGAACTCTCGCACTTTCATGATAGTCAGTTCCTCCCTACCCATACCTTTTTCATGCCATTTTTTCAAACCTTTCTGGGTCTTCCTCAACTGCTTCCTCCTAATACTTCATAATCATATACATTTTTCATCAGCCTATCATCAACAATCTTCCTAAAACATCTCCAAATACACTGAGGTAGCGTTTTACCTACACTTATTATTTTTTATTACTAATCAGTTCCTTTTAGCAAAGCACATAGTATGCAGACCGTTTATTTCAACAGTTTCAGTTTTTCTTTAATTTACATTGAACATCCAAGCTTCACTTGGATGAAGGACATTTGGCTCAACAGTTCCTTTATACAAGCTTTCTCGGCTTTCATAGACAGTTCAAGTGTACTTGCAATGTTCTACTCATATTTTACATCTTACTCCTAGCTTAGCCTAGTACATACGGGACTCACCTCTTCTGGATGAGGTGTTTTTAAGAGAGACAAGTCATCAGACTGTCATCGTTATTACTTCAAACGGGAATGTTCACCATCAAAATACATTCATCCTAAATATGTTGTTGGCACAGACGGACAAGCAAACAGACACAAACACAAACAAAACATCACCACATCGTTGGGGAAGGTAATATAGTGACGAAAGGAATAATAAAAAATAATAATACTGAAACCTCAAGATACTTACGAGAACGTAGTATTTGGATCGACACCTGGAGACGCCCTCGGCAGGTGAAGGATTTCTTCAGGTAACCCAGATTGGGACACCCAGATTTGCTCCAGGGGCGTCTGTTCTGAATCTCCATTGTCTAGGGACATCTGGGATAGTATCTGCACACAAGAGGAAGGTGGAGGTGAGATGTCAACGACAAATATTAATAATAATAATATAATAATAATAATAATAATAATAATAATAAAGTAAAGGCCTCGAGACTTAAGAACAGGAAATGATGGAGTTGACAAAATAACGACTGGTTAAAAATAAAAAAAAACATATAAGAAGAAAAAAATGCACGACAAATGGCGCCAACAAATGACTGATAATACTCAAGATAATATAAGGAAATGAACAGGATAGCAGAAATAGAACAGAGCACAAATACGATTACTCTGTCACGCGGAGGATTTCATTTTACTATTTGCATTTTTCATAATCTCCTTATTTTATAAGAGAGCATTAAATACCTGTGTAGGATGCTTTCACATTTTAGAAAATCTTTCTCTTTCGTTATTTGAGTTAACTGTTGTACCTTAAATAGCATCCTTGCATCAGTGTACATTTATATTATACTCTCTCTCTCTCTCTCTCTCAGCATTCCCTTCCCTTCTGTAACACACTAACTAAACTCTATTTCCTTTCTTTGTCTAATGGGGAAAAATCCCTGCATTGGCCGTGTCCCTGGGGACCTTCCCCTACCCTATGCATTCAAATGAATGCATGACAACATACAAAACTATTTCCTTCCCTTCCTGGTCATTTTCACCTTTAATATTATCAAAGGTAGAGAATGACTTTCCCACTGTTTCAGATCATTCGAGAGGAAAGCTGTAGTGGAATTTATCCGGACAAATTGCCTTGCTCCTGTACCACCATGTCTCCTGTCACCCTTCGACCAATGTCCGGTGCATCATAGTAGATGTGTGCCATTTCTTCAGGGTCACTCTTCTCATATTCAGTAAGAGAATTCATGATAGCACTTACATGACATTTTCCTTCTTTTTCATTCTCTTGGGCATTCAGGAACCTGATCACTTAATTAATTTTTCGTTATTTTTCTATAGTATGAAGTCGTAACGTTCTTTTTCCTTCACGACGATTTTCCCTTTAGTTCTTATTCCATCTTGAACTCGGAATATGTTCCATCTCACTTTATCTCTGAGCTTGGAAACCAATGACTCAATCCATTCATTTGCCATTCCTAAATTCTCCCGTACTTCAGTTTTCATTAAACGAAATTAATCTTTCTTCTTCTTTAGTTTATTAATCAATCTTATTCATATTCTTAAGATACGCTCTTCTAATAAAGTTCCAATATTACTTATAAAAAGCAAAAACAGTATCCGACGTTTTACCACTGTAAATAACAGCCTAATTACAGTATTGAAACTGAAAACCGTATACACACCACACCGGTTCCTCACTTTTTTTTTTTTTTTTTCTTCTTTTTTTTTAATGAGATGCATCCAAAAGCTTTTTCAGTTTTTGCTTTTTGTTCTGAAATAATTCTGACTTTCTTGTTCGAAGCTCTATTTCATTTCAACTATACAGTCCTATCACCCTCTCTCTCCCCCACCCCTCTCTCTTTGTCCACTTACAAATAGAAACATTTCGTACCTAAAATAGGAGACTTGTAGAAATACTTTCACATATTCGACACTCCCTCTCTCTCTCTCTCTCTCTCTCTCTCTCTCTCTCTCTCTCTCTCTCTCTCAGCTCTGGATTCCCTTCTGTAACACACAACTAATCTCTATTTCCTTTCTTTGTTTCAAGGGATTTTAAAATGGCTGCTTGGGCTGTGTCCCGGAGGTCCTTCCCCTACCCTATGCATTCAAATGAAAGCAGGACAACAAGCAAAAGTATTTCCTTCCCTTCCTGCTCATTTTCACCCTTAACATCATCAAAGGTTGCGAATTACTTTCCTACTGTTTCATATCATTCGATAGGAAAGTTGCTTTGGAATCTATCCAGACTAATTTCCTTGTGTGGAGTATCAATTTGTCTTCTGTCCCCTCAGAGCGTGGTCTGATGCTTTTAATATATATCTGGGCAGATTATTCAATGTTCCATTACTTTTTTCATGCGCGTGTTTCTCCAAGATTTCTCTCTCCCATTCCCGTTTGAATTCAGAAATTGAATCATTTTCTTTGACTTCACCTAAATCCTGTGAAATATGAAGTTTCATGTCGTTACTCCTTTATATTCTCTATATTTTTCTCCCTTGAACTCCAATTCTAATTTCGGCGAGCCGAAGATCCTGTCTCACTTCGTCTCTAAACCGAATCTATTTCGGTATTTAATTTATCAGTATTATAGAAAATGTTTCCATTCTGTAGATTCCGTCGTTATACATGATTTGAATTTAAATGAAAAAACATATGTTGGATTTGATTTTTTCCATGACAGATAAAAAGTTGAATTGCTATTTCCCCATTAAAATTCTGAGCTCTCTCTCTCTCTCTCTCTCTCTCTCTCTCTCTCTCTCTCTCTCTCTCTCTCTCTCCCTGTGCCTCTCATACTTGCTCCTTTTTTCTTTGTCGAAGTCCTTTAAATTCGAGTTCTTTGCTCGAATATCTTTATTATCCCTATATTATATGTTCTTTATTCTCCCTCTCTCCTTCGATTAATAGTACTGACAAGAGTCAATTATCCATCTTGACTTTTTCTATTCTCTCTCTCGCACTTGCACACACACACACACACACACACACGAATACACACATACACTTAAGTATTCACCGAACCGGCTGCTTATCCAATGTCTTCCATTGTTTTGGCTGTATGGGCCAGGGCATTGCACTCTTTCTTCTTATAATACATGTAAAGTGTGCATTTAACTCTATCCTTTTTAAAGTTGGCGAGTAACTTGAATTACCTTCGCGTCTTTGCCCTATTCCTATCGCAGCTTCCTCTATTCTGTCTATTTCTTTCTGCCCAAGATTAATGGGATCGGAATCGAAAGGAATGGACGTAGTCCGAGGCCTGAAGTAGAAAATGGTTCATTGCGAAGATTCGAAATCCTAATGATTTTCTTCAGTAAAGCGTGAAAATGAAAGTAAGTGGGTTGAGAGAGAGAGAGAGAGAGAGCTGGGGCATACTGCTGCAACCTTAGAAACATGATGGTAATGAAATAAAGAATCAAATCGCGATCTGAAACACTCAAAGCCATTTGAAATATAGCCCCACTCTATCTTTCCTGTATTTATAACCTTCCACTTTTTAAGAGGCGGCGCAGAAGTTCCCTTTGACCTCAACTAAATCAGGTTTCATATCCGCCTGTCAGATCGAAAATAAATAAATGAATAAATTAATTAATTAATTAAATAAATAAATAAATAAATAAATAAATAGATAAATAAATAGGGAGGTTTGGAGCTTTAATAATATCGCCTCTCGTATATATGCAGCCTTTAATCTACCAAATCCTTTTCTAGTACATCCCCTATGTAAGTGATTAAATTTCTTTTAAACATTTGAAACTGCAGTCTTAATTATTATGATGAGATGAAGTCTTCAGCAATCATATTCATCCACATATAATAAAACTTTTACTTCTATGCGATTAGCGAAAGTAAAACGAGGTGTAATCTACAAGTAATCCTGTAAATCCGCATTCATGAATAAAACCAGACTCGTACCCAAATTAAATCTCGTAATCCTATATTCGTAGAATACTAACATTCAGGATTATTTCACAAGATATAGGATTACTACACTGCATGAGAGCTAACACCATATTCAGAGGAAACATTTTGTTGTTGTTTACATGGATGGATGAAGGGTCACCAGCATACAAAGGATCAGCTGTGATTGCTTTCATATTCGCCCGGTTAATTGCTTAAGAGACCTCTGATGGCACAAATGACCAAGAATACGTTAATCATATATTTTGTCTCTATGCTAATCAATGTTAATCATCATCACTTTCATTACTGCCATTACTACTTTTATTCCTACTGCTGATAATGACACTTTTATCTCCATTTTTATTACTGCAGGTTTTTTTTTTCTTTAAATAATCCTTCATGAACTTTCAAGAGGCAGAAATTCTTCTTTTTTTACTCATCTAACTGAAACAACAGCCTGTACAAACACCACACTTGAACGGTACCTTAGCATGAGTGAAGTCATTTCCCGCTTGCATACTGTAGGAGGCCCAGTGGGTGCCAGCCAGAGCGACGCGACTGCCAGGCTGGGAGGTGATTGTCAGGACCAGGTTTTCGAGCTGTGCGTCGGGTGTCAGGGACACGTGGAGACCCTTTCGGGTGAGAGCATCCACAGGGAAGGTCAGAGCGTCGGCCACAAGGTCCTCGTCACGGCCTGCTGCGTACACCACCACCGTCGCCACGCCGGCTAACTCCGCCGTCAGGGGCAGCGCGAACGTTTTCAGAGACGCCTGCGGGAAAGGAAAAAGGAAATCTTTCTTTTATCGGCTGAAAGGAGAATCGCCAACCGTTAAGCTGACGAGCAGGGGACGCTTCTCAATTCAAGATGTGGATTTCTTTGTCTACCCTTGACTTCCTTCACTCGTGTCTCAGTGTATGGACTGGAATACAGGATTGGAATACAGGATGAAATATATTAAATGTATTAACTCTGAGACTGTTTTTACCTTTATTACAAAGATATAAATTGCAGACACACATCACACTGATTTTGAATATAAACATTAACACAATAAAATATATAGTAAAATACACACAAAATAAAATACGTGCTCTTTCAATTACAAAAAAACAAGGATTCAGTGAAATGGAAACTATGAAGTATACCCGAAAGCATTAACTATTTTTTTACACTTTAATTTCTCCTAGTAACTTGTATCCTTGCTGGAGAATTGCTGGGTTCAAAAAAAGGGATTTACTTCAATTTAAAATTATAACTAATCAGATAATGTTATCGAATGGAAACATATTTTTAACGACAGGGAAAAGTAATTACTGTACGACACTGGGAGGGGACGAAAATAAAAGTATTATATCAATGAAATTAAATGAATAATTAATCTCTTTGACAATATGTACTGAAAGTGACTGCATTTGATTTATCTATAATTATTAACCAGCGATAGCAGAATCCGTTGAGGAAGAAGAAGTCGTAGAACGATTGTACAGAAACAGCAAAAACGTTGGAAAAACAAAATTTAATGAAACCTCTCCCCATGACTTGCATCTGAGATGAGAAAGAATGACTTCGTAATGATATTCAGTGAAGAGTCACACACTTCAAATCCTAGAAATCGTTAGACACAGACATCTCAGACGAACACACAACCTACGCATCGAGTGCTGAGGCGAGAGAGAGAGAAAAAAAGGTCAGTGACCGAGTCAGTGATGAAATTCTACTATTCTTTTTGAAAAGAAGAAGAAGAAGTCTTCGTCGTGTTCGCGGGCTGAGAATACCCGGAACGAAAAGTTCCGATGATACAACCCGAGTGTATGACGGTAAAGCCTTTTGTGATAATATAAAAACGGGAATGAGGACACCGTGCTCCCCCCTTATACTGCATAGCAGTTACTAGCTTTTATTCCTCACTTCGGTTCCCTTCTATAGGCTAGGTACTCGTCTCTTCTTCCTTCTTCCTCTTTTAACTTACAGGTTGGTGAAAATAAGAGAAAAATTGCCGTGTGCGAGAATGGTCTCAGATATTTCAAGGGGCTGCGAAAAGACAAATGATCTCAGCCGTGTAGTGAAAACCGCACCCAGTATCGTCAATCAGGCTGGAAAAAGGTTTATTTTTCAAGTCGTTAAAAAACGAAAAATCTAATTATCAATGGTAATTTCCATTTGACCTTTGACTTTTCAGACAGCGGTTGGAGCCAATGGATGAAATATATGAAGGATTGACTGCACAAATATAACCCAGGTATCAAAATCAATTAATAAAATGGGCCGGGATCACAATACTATCATAAAATAGTGCAAGTGGGCCATGTGGTGTTAACTTAATCTCAAATGCCCCTATAAAATTTGTTATTAATTACCCTTATTTAAAATGTACAGTGATCAAACATATTTATCTTCCAACGTAATAACCCGACGCACATAAAATAAGCCTTTGATATTCATTCCCATATGACGTCATTCTCTTCATAAGTTCGGATTACACTTTATCCAACAAGTATAGAAAAGTTTAAATTACTATCCCGCTAGACTCATATTCAATTACGTGGCATATTATACAGTATGTATATGTATGCGTGCATGTATATAAATATAAATAAATATATATATATATATATATATATATATATATATATATATATATATATATATATGCATGTGTGTTTGGTGTGAGGCTGTTGTTGGTGTCAGTATTCTCTGCGGGTATAAGAAGCGGCTTTGAAGCTTTGACAGTTGTTCATTTGACAATGGAGACTCCAAATGTAATTCCGTAGCTGAGAAGATAAATGCGCTGTTGGTTAACTCATTTTTTGTTCTCCTTGAAACCAATCCCCCCTTCCGAGGAAAATGCCTCTTAGTGAAAAAAGGTCATCTATTCGGTCAAAAAAACTGGACTGATAGCATTCGACACAATAAAGGTAAATTATAGTACTAGATGTTCAGGGTCCATAAAATAACTACCCCAACGAGGACATTCATTTCGACTAATGGAATAGATTGGCCGAGCATCGATAAGTGAAGCCATTTGGAAGAAGGAAAAACATCCGCTGAAACTGAGTTTTTCTCAAGGATTAAACCCACCAGAAACAGAACAGAGTGATGGTCTTTGCTCTTGCTTATAACAGTAACATAGTACTTAAAAAATGATTGACTGACCTCATAATCATTGAAGGGTTTATATGAAAACAGGAAATTATTTTGGGAGAAAATAAATGCGCACAGAAAGAAAACACGAAGGGACACCAATAAGGGTTATTACAAAATATATCTATGTTATGAGAGAGAGAGAGAGAGAGAGAGAGAGAGAGAGAGAGAGAGAGAGAATGCCAAGCCAAAAACGCATATACTCTAAAAGTGTACGCTATATAGGTAGATCCGCCTGGCCTAACACACGAACAACTAAAAGCAAAACAACAGTGAAAATTAAATTTTATCCAAACAGAATAAAAAAAAAAAAAAAAAAAAAGGTGACGGATGTGGTCGGAGCCAAGATCAAAACAGGAAGAAAAATGATCGAAAAGGAATTCACCTCCTCTGCTCAGACATTTCCCATGACAATTTTCCAAGAGGTTGGAAATTTCCGGCCCGACTTTAAGGGTTCGTCTTTGGCCACAAGAGGGAGCTGAAGAATTATTCAGATGCTCAGCTTGCAGCATCGCTCTCCTCTCTCTCTCTCTTTCTCGCCTTTTATACATGTACAGTATATAATATATATATATATATATATATATATATATATATATATATATATATATATATAGATATATATATATATATATATATATATATATACATATGTATATATATATATGTATATATAAACAATATATATATATATATATATATATATATATATATATATATATGTATATATGTATATATATATATTATATATATATATATATATATATATATATATATGTATATATGAATATATATATATATATATATATATATATATATATATGTTATATACATATATATACACACACACATATATATATATATATATATATATATATATATATATATACCTACATATATATATATATATATATATATATATATATATAGATATATATATATATATATATATTTATAACTTTAGAAAGATAATGCAAATGTATAGTATGAATACTTTGCATAAAAATATAAGTTGTTGTAAGTTGATTATACTCTCATGGATACCTGAATATCATGAATCAGACGCAACGATAACTGGTAAGTTGCCAGGCCACGATGGCATAACCTACAGAATCATTGGGCACTGGTACAGTGAGATCAGTTGGGAATGGATACCAACATACCTGAGGTCAAGAAAAAGTGGGTATCCACATTTAGCAGTTTTGCAGATATTATTACATAAATACTTGAACAAGTTGAAAGGAGAAGCATTCATTTACCATCTAAATAATCACTTTTAAAGTTTGCGTCAGAACTTGACTCATAATTAAGTTGGTGAGGCCTTGCATTTTCCTCCTTCCTTTTAAACAAAATGCTTCCATCGTTAAGGCATTAAATTTTATGTAATCATAAATATTGAATACAATTTGGTATCGATTTGAATTTCTTTGGATAAATGATTTACGGTTCCATTCACTTTGATTTGATTTTTAACAAGAATATGTGGGTATATTATAATCTGGACTTCATTTTAAAGCTCTATTTGGCATCAAGTTTTGAAAATGACGGCGCCATCAGATCGAACACTTTCCGACAGTGGTTGAAGATCTCAGGGTAAATGCTCCAATTTTTTCAAGGAGAGTAAACAAAAAATTATATATATATATATATATATATATATATATATATATATATATATATATATATATATACATGCATATATATATATATATATGTATATATATATATATATATATATATATATATATATATATATATGTATAATATATATTATATATATATATATATATATATATATATATATATATATATATATATATATGATATATATAATATATATGTGTGTGTGTGTGTGTGTGTGTGTGTGTGTCTGTGTCTGTCTACTGCTTTGTACTGCTTAATAAACCTGAAATCCTGAGTGACCCTGAAAGAGATCAAGAGACTGAGGGGAAGAACGACGTCTACTACCTTGAAATATTACCATCTTCAGCTCTTTCGTTTTTTAGGAAAGAAACGTTCCAGAACTCACGTTCATCATTATACCTAACGTGTAATCTAAATACCAACAAAAGAGAATATCTTAACGAATTATTCCACCCTGATGGGGTAAGGATTACCGTGTCGAAGCCCCCCCCCCCCTTTTGAAGTAATGATTACTTAGAGAGAGAGAGAGAGAGAGAGAGAGAGAGAGAGCAAATCTCCGCCATCATCAACAACGGCCTGAATTTGGGCATCAGGACACTTTTATGGGACACAAATCCCCGCACAGTGGCATTAGAGTCTCATTTGCCATGCAACTTCCAGGTGATATAGATGACAGAACCTTCCCCCTCCCTCCCCAAACCCTCCTCTTCAAGCCCTAACATCTTTTTAACGAATTCCTCGTGTTTCCATGGTTTTTAATATAAACGCAAAAAGCTAAAATTAATTGCAAACAGGACCTATCTACTGATAAGAATAATGACAACAACACTTATC
The DNA here is from genome assembly GCF_015104395.2 of Macrobrachium nipponense. Lineage (NCBI taxonomy): Eukaryota > Metazoa > Arthropoda > Malacostraca > Decapoda > Palaemonidae > Macrobrachium > Macrobrachium nipponense. The sequence continues at coordinate 58,202,081 of NC_061099.1, read as the reverse complement.
ATTATTATTACTATTGTTATTATCAATATTATTATATAATATTATTATTATATCATAGGAGGGGTGGGCGGTGTCAAATTCGGTGCTTATTCATTATTGGAAGGCTGAGGGCATCCTTTTTGGCCTAAACTGTCTCTCGTGCGTCGATGGTTGGAGATGGTATTATTATGTTACTAATATTATTATTGTTAATATTACCAGTTGAGGTATGACTAAAGATATCACATAGTTACTGTCATCATTATTATCATTATACTCCAATCTTAGAAGCAGACAACCTACGATACATACAAAGTAACTTTCCCCGTCGTAACTAATGCATATCTGAACAATAATTGTCATAATGCGCAATTGTAACGAAACGAACCGTACGGGAATAAAATATTATGACACATAAGATAAAGCTCCGTGAAGTCTGTACTAGAATTTACATGAAAAATGTTGAATATGACCAAGGGGACCAAAATATAGTAGTCTCTCTCTCTCTCTCTCTTCTCTCTCTCTCTCTCTCTCTCAGAGAAGTACTTACATCCTATGGGAGACTACCCTTATCTGAAACCTTCTTAACTTCATAATATTAAACTTTTTGTGTTCTTGAATTTTAGTTCAATTAGGGTAAAGCTTCATCAATAGGATCTTAATATTACTGAAGGATTATGCCAAACTCACACATTGGCGATTCAAAACTGCGCCCCATTACGATGCAATTACGACCAAGTCGCAAAAAATCGCCATGAATCGTAAACGTGCCGCAAAACTTGGCGATATGCGCCAAGTGATGGCAGATGCACAACACAACCCAACACATACATAGTTGAGTCGCAACAACTATCATTTATTGCTATGTCACTGCGCAACATGCGCCATCCATTACAATGTTTGCCATGAATTGCCATGGTGATGTGGCAGGGCTGCGTAGTGCACTGCATAGGTTGCAACATAGCAATGCTCCCTTGCACACGTTGCCGAGCATAAAAGGCAGCAGCCCACACGATAGGTTCAGTCTTTCACGAGCGACCTCATCGTGACCTCAGGTGCTCTCCTCGCTGTGCCCTTTGTTGAAGTGTATAACTCAGTCAGGATGCAACATGATAACTCAGTCAGGATGTGACATATGCTTGTAAAGCAAATGAAGGATGAAGACGATGAAGATTGTGCCCTAAAAGGACTAATCTCTTCAGGATGCTCCTCCCTCCTCTGTAGCAGTTGTACAGTGCTAGGGCTCTTTGTCCTCTGCTTCTGCTGAGAGGGCCCCCGTGCCAACTTTGGAACTCAGGAGGACACCAAAGTCATATCCGAGGATAATGTACAGGGCGACGACGGGTATGTGTCTTGGGATCTTTTCTCGTGTCTGCATTATAAGTAGTGACAGACCCAGCAACATCTCCATGTGACGTAACTACAACGCAATTGAACCGCCATACATTGCTATGTCTTTATGCACTGCTCCTTCCTGTTGCAACCGCCAAATGTGGGCGTGACCTTAGTCATCGGCGACATGCACATACGACTAAGAATGTACATAATCTCATCACGACTTACATAATGCTGTTGCTATGGTTAATTGCATATGAAGCCATGGTATCCTAATCAAATGACAATTGTTCTTTTTTGGGGGGTCCAAGGTCTGCGACTGATGGCGATGACCACCAAAACCAACCATTACCGTGCAGTCTTGAATAGCCATTATGTAGTCGGGCAATAGAGTACACAAGACAGGCTGGTGCCTTGGAATGTTCGGCGAAGAAAGTTAGTCTTTCACTTAACTGAGAATTACCAAATGTTTTTTTGCTTTTTTTCAACATATAACTCGTTTCTTTTAAAAGGTCGGCTCCACAGAGGAGAGAAGACAAAAACCACTGCCACATTCATACTCAAAGTGCTGTGTCATGGGTAGGAGACCTCCGCAGCACTAGGAGATTCACATACCAATGTTCAGCAGCAGTCACTGTATACATTATACGATTCACTTCTATCTTGCACACATTTCTTACCTCCTGGATGTTGAGACCCGCCTTTCCATTATCTATTTCACTCCAGCTATTCATTCTCTATGGTCTTCCTCTCATCATCTCTCTAAACATTTTCAAATGTTACACTCTTTTCGCAAACCTCATCTTCCATTCTTTCCTTATGAGTAAACCATCTCTAATACTCAGACCCATCAACATTAACCCTTTTACCATTACTTCTTTGTAACACTACATTTTCTCTCTTTCAATTACTTTTAACAATAAATACTAGCTATCAAGTTAATCTCTAAGTTTCATATTTTTTTTAAAAACATTCCCATTCACCATCCATACTTCACTTCAATAGTGGAGAGATGGTTCAAAAGCCTCTTCACACTCTAATAATGGCTTTCATAGACGCCGCGCACTTCCTTTCAATATTTGTTCACACATACGGCTATGTAATTTTCCCGTAACTTATTTGTGACCCCCCTCTTCTTTCTGCTTTTGGACAAGCCTCCTAAATAACTATTTCATACAGTTAATGGTCCAAACTCCTCCCTCTCATATATTGAGAAATTATCAAAGAGTCTAATGATGAATGATCTTAATTTGCATAATAGGGGTATTATTAATATAAATGGAAAGTATATATATATTTTTTTTTTGCAATTTTCGCGGGCTTTTATGCCGTAAACTGCCATAATTATCAGTAAGGAGAAGTGACCGTTCATTCGCGTCTTAGTGATATCGTTGTTAGGATGGACTTCAAAAAGGTTTTTGTAGTATATTTGGGTGCACGAGAGAGATAGGGGGACTCACAAGCTCTTTCCGTTTTCGAAGGATCCCAGGTGCTGTAACATAATCATGAATTTGTTAAAATTGACATTGAATAAGAAAAGTGCAAAAAATTGCTAGTGTTGTAAATTAGCCCCCGACTGTGCAGGTTCCTTGTCCCTGGATCGGGTGGACTGTGATAATCTGGCCTGAAGGGCGATTATGAGCAAATATTTAGGTGAAGGTCCAGCAAGATCAGGTTGGGTTTTACAATTTTATTGCAAAATTAAACTATGTAAATTTAACGAAATACATGAACTGAAAGGCGGACTCGCGCCAAAGGACAACTTACAAAAGGATATCAACTTTAAAACAAGTGACCACGAGGTCTCAATTGCACGCAAGGACAATGAATTAAAGTTTCAAAATACCCTGGTAAATCCCATGACATCAGTCTCTAAAAGTGTCACTCACAAAAAAACCTTATTGGTGCAATATTTTGCCTTTCGATTTCTTCAATCTCGGCTTTCACATGAACTAGAATATTTCATGTTCAAAATCGCATTCACCACTTAATTCTATGGAGGGGTAGTTATTAAATCGCATTTCAAAGTGTAACAAAGGCAATTATCCATATGTTTCGCTCCGATGCGTTTGTGTGACATCACAGATTATGGTCGGTATTTTTATACACGGACCTGCGCATTGGGCCACCCGTTGTATTTCTTTATCCAGGAAAATACGGTCAGTCAACAGACATTTCGCGTTAATGTACCAAAAATTTGATTAGAATTTTTAAATAAAAAAATTTTGTCGATAAGTTTCTCAATCATATCCAGGTTATGATACCTAATTAAGTCTTCACAATGGTTTTGAGCATCGGTAAATAAAACTTGGTGAGAATAACACAAATGAACTGATCAAACACAATTTATAACATCACAATTATGTGGTTCTACTACAACCTAAGTCGAACACAGTATATACATAAATTAGAAATTAAGTAAATAAAAGTAAATGAAACTTATCCTAAAAGAATAAAAAGTGCTCCAAAATGAAATCTTGTAGATCTGTCTACACTGCGAAGCTTTGGCACCATAGAAGCGAATATCATGCTTCATATTTACAGTTCTTAAATAAAATTCAGTTTTTATTTAAGAGTGAAATAGGAAATCGATGAGTTATAAAATAACCGTGAGAAATTAAGTGTTCGAAGAGCAATTAAGTATAAGAATCACTTACGTGTACGGCAGAATAAATGACGATAAATAAACAGAAACAGTGAAATAGAGAGAAAACATAAACAGTAAAAGGGCATGAGAGAAACAAAGGGTAGATCAGTATTAGCATGTATACTATTAAGGTATCGGGCTAAACGTGTAAAGCATACACATGTGGGTGCATAATTACATTTTTTGAATACACACGCACACACACAGCCTTACAAACACACACACACACCCACAACCCACACACACACACACACACACATATATATATATATATATCATACAGACATATATATATATATATATATATATATATATTATATATATATATATATATATATATATATATATATCAACTTTGGTTGAAATGGGCACTGGGTGGACAATTCCTCTAGCACCATTTCGTAAGCATACGATTAGCAAAGTGCATAAGGTGCGCCCTTGCTGGAGCTTCTCGTGGGTTGGTTCCATTCTTGCCAATAAAGGTGAAAGCTTCCTCGTTTACTTCCCACTCGAAAAATAATCTCACAGCGGTAGCGTGTTTGAGAAATGTTTGCATGAACTGAGAATTTAGGTTATGGTATATATATATATATATATATATATATATATAGTATATATATATATATATATATATATATATATATATATATATATATATACCACTGTGAGATTATTTTTCGAGTGGGAAGTAAACGAGGAAGTTTTCACCTTTATTGGCAAGACTGGAACCAACCCACGAGAGGCTACAGCAAGGGCGCACTTATGCACTTTGCTAATGCGTAATGCTTACGAAATGGTGATAGAATGGGTAGAGGGGGGCGGGTGTTGGGTAGCTTCAGGTCCTTATCAAGTCTTCTGAGAGGAATTGTCCATCCAGTGCCCATTTCACCCAAAGTTACAAGCCACCACAGTCAACTAACTCTACTATCTAATTTGGTGTTTACATGAAGTTCTGTCACTGTATCTGCTTCGGCCTGGATTCGAAACTGGGCCTTTTGTTTATAAAAAGTGATACACAGATTCTTCAAAGGATGGGCTGGAAATGTATATATGTATGTGCATCTAGACATATGTATATATAATATACATACATACATACACACATACAAACACACGCGCGCGCGCACACACACACACACACTACTACATATATATATATATATATATATATATATTTATACTATATATTTTTTTCTATTTATTTATCCTTTTATATATGTATCTTTAGAGCCAGAGAGAATTATTCATGCATAAAAGGATAAAACAAATCACACAAGCAGATCAGGCATTTCGATATTGAAGGCGTGCCTTTGATCTTGTCTCAGAAAAGGTGATATAGAGGAAATACCTGTTGATATGTAAAATGATCAAAAGAATGCTCATACAACATTGTTTGTATGCGTAAGTATTTTTTGTAAAAGATAAAAACTCCTCCAATTGAAGAAGCTTGTAAAGTTAATGAGAAACTTCTGTAATGTCTTCGACCTTCAAGAACCTTTATTTGTAAAAAAGATAAAATAAAAAAAATGAAGTATAACATGACTTTGCAAGGCTATTAGCAAACTCTGCGATTCTGAAAACATCGTAAGTAATGCATCGTCCAAACGGACAAAAAACGCAAAACGCGCCAGCAAAATAAATCCAAGTTGAAAATGAACACAAATCTCCCTCGTGGATGAAATGCTTTTAAGGCAAAGAAAAAAAAGAGAATGTCAAAACTGCGCTTCTTTTGAAATATAAACCTATGACATACAATAACACCAACACCATCGAATTTACAACAGCAGTTTTGTTATTCATGATCGCTGTTGCTTTTGCAGCAGCGGCACCGACTGAGTACAAAGTGCAGTCTTAATGTGAATAATTCACGAAAGGTATTACGGGATCCGACATGAAAAGCGCCTGCACAGAACGCTACGCATTACAGAGAGGGATGAGTTTAATACAGAACTATAAAGCAAGAAACCATGCACTGGATATGTATGTATGTATGTATATTATACACGCACACACACACACACACACACATATATATATATATATATATATATATATATATATATATATATATGTATATGTATCTGAATCACGAAAATTTGGAACGTGATGAAAACATAAATTAAAGTTCACTTGATAAGTTTACAACACAATCACGACATACAGTATTAGTCCAATCACTGCTATCAATAAGATTTTGAAGTTTTCTGTCGAGTTTCCTTTTTAGCGCATCTGTAGTTCTAATAAAAAATGCAGCAAGGAAAGCAACAACATAATATATAAAATTCCACGTTTGTACTGCCCCTCGTTTTATATTGGTCAATTTAGAAAGGATTTAGAAGTAAGAATTAAACAGCATAAATATTATGTCAAAACTGGGTAAACTTCTAATGCAATATTCATTCATTTCAGTGAAAATAACCTTTGGATGAATTGGATTGGCAGTTCAGTAATTGCATAATCAAAAGATGTCTTGTCAAGAAATCCTTTAGAATCCACCATTATACAACTTACTTCCAAATGTAATTTTAATGTCAGTTCTGGCCTTCATTATTTAGATCCTTGTTTAATTAACATGTTATGTTTAAGAATGACCTTAAAAATACAATCACAGACTTAAATACAAATCAGTTGCCTTATAGATATTTTCTTTGTATATGAATGTTTAATATATATTTTTTGTGAATATGTTTGCCTTGCAAAAAAGGTTTTATTGTTTATAAAGAAAAAAAAAAAAATTTGTGTATGTGGTCAGTTTCCGCCCTGAATAATGCTTTAAATATCTCGTCATTGTTTCTGAGCAGTTGGACTTAATCATTTTGTAAACCTTTTAAATTGTACCGCCATTTTTTTTTTTTTTGAAGGGAGGTTACTAATTCCCCCGGTGTGTTGGATTCTAGGTACTTATTTCCCTTTACAATCCATATCTGTCATTTATACGACCCTTCCTTGTATATTCATTTTCTTATGTATGCCAGTCAGCTAAGTAAAGGATGTCGAGTAGAAAGATCTCGCAACATTCCATTGTTTCACTTTCCTTCGTGGCTTTTACAGCTATTTATATTTACAATAATTCTAAGATATAAAGGTATATATTATTTGTAACGATGAGCGGGAGATGACGCCGAAATTGTATAAAATTTCATAACTTACTGCAAACACGAGATGAATGGAAAGTGATTTGTTCAGTAAGACACATAACAGGATAGATAGAAATGATAAAAATTTGATATCGGGGATCTAACGACAGAACTTGCACAAGAGGCTGTGCGGTGGTTTTAAATAAGCACGGATGGTGCACAGACGTAGTTTGGTAGGAGGGTTTGCGAGACTTTATGTTGCAAGGGAGACTTGTGTCCAAAAGTGTGAAGATGGCAGGCTGATTGGTTTGGTGTTAAGTAGGTTTTAGATCTGCTTGGGTTATATGAAAGCGGTTGGTCAGATCTTGTTGGGTCATATGAAAGCGGTTGGTCAATGTTACCATGGGTGATGTGGGGAGAAACGATGGAACGATGGAGAGATCAGCAAATGTTACAGCAATTTTGTAGGGGCAAGAGAAAGGGTCGTCGAAAGGATGTGGGTGTGTTATGCCTGGAGATAATTCTGCTTTGACCAGTGATGGTGTGAGCAACACTAGAATGATTGTGAAATTATATGTATAATGAGAGAAATGGAAGTGATTTTGGTCAAATGTAACGTCATGAGAAGCAGAAAGATGGAGTGACGAATATTATTGTGAATAGCAGGTATTCTGAAACGTCATCATGGATGAAAGAGGAAATACTTCTCAATCTGTGAGCCGATAATAAATTGTAAGAACGTCATGAAAAGCAAACCTGTGCAAAAATCCTTTGAACAAAATGTTGGTACCAATGCTGAAAAGAGGATCGGGAAAGGCTTTGCATACACAGGCATACACAAAATGAAGTTCATCTGCAGAGATCAGAGTTCAACACGTCACGTTAACTGAACGGGTAAGATGACTGAGTGCAGGTATTCCACAAGAGGTAGTGACGGTTAACAATAGTCCCTGTTTTGAGTTATCTGTAAAGCGAATGATTGATAAAAATTATTTTAAGAATAAAAAACTTTTCAAGTTTGTATGAATAAAGAATACAATGAAAAATAGAATAAGTGTCTTACCTCCATGTTCTCATGACCGGCTTCAATCACCATGCCTTTGCTGAGTAGGATGTAGCGGAATTTCGACAAATAGAAATTACTTCGCACGTGAAGAATGACGTATTCCCCAACCTGGAACAGAAAGGAACACGTTTTTGTTTACAGTTACATAATTTTTAGTTACATAATATATCGCAATGGTGTTTAAAAGTTA
>NC_061099.1:58171287-58183787 GCF_015104395.2 Macrobrachium nipponense | reverse complement strand
AAAAGTACCTTTACAATCGTTGTTAAAGAAAGCCCAAAAGGTACACAAATAAGTTATAAATACTAAACATTTGTTTAGATTGCCATTACCTTCGGTGACGACAAAAGCAACCTCTCTGCTTTGGCAGAGTTTCAGATCGTTCCATGTGAACCCGGATAAAACCATGTCATTTATCTCTGGTCACGAATGGCAGCTGGCAGCTTTATCATAAAGGCTTTACTTGGAATAAAAACGTTCCAGTCACTGAATAAAGTTAATAACGTGAGCTGCATATGGCAAAAGAAAACATAAATCATAAGCTGTAAGTGTTAGAATGGACTGATGTACGACTAAAGACCTGAAGTAGACTGTAAGACATCATGAAACATCTCAAACTTGTGTTGTTACAGTGTGAAGTAAAAAACATTAAATCATAAAGCTAGTCATAGTTAGAGACTCTACCGTCTAGAAATAGGCCTTGATTCAACAGAGGCATTCGATATAATTGCCCTATACTGCGAAAGTATATTGCGCGAATCCCTCGCACTTAGTATATAATGTTGCACTAACACAAACTTGGTGTGCCGGGCGGGAAAAGGGAAGAAGGGAGCAAAGACAAAGCCAGCACTCACTCACCTTGGGGTTCTTGGTGCTTGTCGTGACTTGCAAATGGCGGCCTCTGGGAGAGTGATGGGCCACGCTCATCAAAGAGGCGAAGGATTTCGATCCCGTGGAGTCCTTGAGCTCTGCTTCCAACCGTAGCGACGTCACTTCCACTTCCACTTCCACGTCCGCTGTGAAATATTTCATATTAAGGAGGATAATTTGGCTAAAATCTATAATAATGTACAGCATTGAAAATGATGACGGATACGTCACAAGATAAAAAGGGGGAGTTGTTACTCGTTCCTTTGTTAATCCTTTGGCTAAAGAGGATTGAGCGACAAATTCTATTTTCCCCTTCCGCTCAAAAAAAAAAAAGAGAAAAAAAAACGTCAATACACGCATATAGTGTATGTACGCGTTTGTGCAAACACAGTGAATAGGAACTAGAAGAGAACTATAAAACAAGGGTGACCAGGCCAGATGCGAGCAAGGGGGAGGAAAAATGCTGCCCTCGGAGCCTACTACAACAAATATCATCAAACTAAACTTCAAAGAGAGACAGCCGCCCTTCAATCTGTGAGAGACATAAAATTCCCAGTGGGTCAAAATTTCACACTACACTAGCAACTCGGTTACAGGATAAAATGCTGAACTGCAGGACCCAAAGGATTGGTGTAGGAGGTGTGAAGCGATGGAGGATTGGGGGGAGGTGGATAGGGATTGGGGAATATGGGATTGGTTGGGTCACTCTTTCTGAGAGAGAGAGAGAGAGAGAGAGAGAGAGAGAGAGAGAGAGAGAGAGAGAATGTGGGAGGATCAGGATCCTGTTCACAGGTCGTTTTTTAAAGTTTCATAGGCTTCTTTACATCCTCTGCAACGTCCGTTAAATGTACAGCTCCCAAAAACCCCCTTTCAAAGGCCCCTTACATATATACAAGAGATTAAAATCCTTTCACGGCAAAATACATGAAAGCGGCGTTTTCAGCTTGCTCAGCTTAACCCTTTGGCGAATAACTCTTTCTGAAACAAGACGGAATTTAGAATTTCGTTTCGCCGCTTTCGCTCATGGCGGGTCTACTCTGCTCTTCGAAAGCGGAAATTCAGGATTCCGCTCCTGAACACAGATAGAGAAAAAGCGGAGCCGAGTTTAATAAGAGGTTGAAATTTAGGCCTTCGAAAGGAGTCGACTGGATTTGTTAAATGAGTTTATACGTCATTTGGCGTTTTAAATACTCCAATCGAGAGAGAGAGAGAGAGAGAGAGAGAGAGAGAGAGAGACTAGGAGGTAGTTTTGATAGATATAATGACTTTGAAATATTCATATAATTAAAACTGAGCTTTCTATGGGAATGCAAGTCCCACATTTTGACACTATATAAAGTCATTCTGAATCTGGCCCTGCCGAGACGTAACAATAAAAGTACCTCATCTGAAAAAGTCATTTGCAAGTTTAACTGCATCTGACAAGGTCCAAATGGCAGAATCTACGGCAATTTGAGGTTATTTTGACCAGTTTATATCATTCGTCTTTCTTACCTGTTAATTAACAATATAAATGATTTTTTGTCTCCCAAAAGTTTCAATTTATTAGTAAATATGTTATACTTTAAAAAAAAAAGATGGGCCGGTTTTAGAAGATTCATCATCCAACTCGAGAAAAATGGCTGCCTTCTTACTAAACTTGTAATGATTATCACAATTTTAAAAACCGTTCAGAAGTAAATATAATCCTCTGTTTTGTGCGCACACTACACAACAAAAAAAGAAAGAGCGTTAAACAACTAACCACATATAAAATTGATAAATTATCATCATTTGAAAAGAAAACCGCAAAGATTCGCAGTTCTTACAAGTCATCAGTATAGATAGCGAAACCAAATGACATTACACTGCTGGTTTAGGGAAGGACCCTGCACGACCGCTGCTCCAAAGCATTAGTAAGTAAACGCCGAAGAAAACTATGAAACAATAAAACGAGCCAATAAAAACAATATCATAAAGCCGGTAAAATAGAGATATGAAAGAGAAAGTTAGGTACACAGGGATATTGTGAGGCGTACAAAAAATCCTTTACTTTTAAGGAACGTGACTCTCTCAAAGGAAACTACATTCTTCCAAGGAACTACAGACTCAAAGTGAAACAAGTCACCTGAAATGAGGCACCTTAAAGGTAACCGCATCCTCTATAAGGGAACGGCAGACTGACTGGGAACTGACATAAAGAACAGTACCATCTTAAATGTAAAAGGAAATTTTGAGCTACCGACGAGAATCGTGATAATAGAGTTAGAGAGATGGGAGTATATTACAAGCTAAATGATGCGTGAAAACATCATGGAGAATATAGAGAACTGAAAACTGAGAGGACAGATGGAACTGTGATATCACGGAGGCAAAAGGAACTTGAGGGTCAACAGTAAATGCAAGATGACAGGAAATCAAATGGGTTATCATAGTACCATAATGAAGAACCAACAAAGGATACCGAAGAGTAACGCATATAATCAAGGAATCAGGTAAGTGGAAGAATTCCGGGCTAAGAGAAGGAAATGTAAAATCATAAATATTAAAGGCAAAGAGGGAACTTGGTATTATAGAAGCATTAAGGAGGCAGTTACCAGCAAGGGGAACTGGTACATCATGAAGCCCAACTGAGGAAAATGGGACATCAAAAAGGTGAAAAGCTATTACAGGTCGAAAGGAACTGCATGACAACAGTCCACTAACTAAAACTTCGATAACTGCAGGTCACATGGAAGATTGATTGATTGATTGATTATGAAATCAAGGTCTTGAGGACCAAGCGCAGGAACCCATCAGGATAATTCAGCGCCCTAATGAAAATGAAATATATAAATTAGTATGAGTGATGGCGACAACACTGAATATATGATTTAAGGGTCGTCAATTCTTCAAAATCGCAACCAATACCACGGAAATGAAATTAACCTTATGTCTTGATCTCATCATGCAAGAAGGACCTCTTATTACCCACTGGTATTTTCGAACATCGTAACCTATTTGGGTTATCTATACATAAAAACAAAACAAAACAAAACAACAACAATAATAAAAAAATAAAAAAACAGATAAACATTCCAAGAAATGTTGTTATTATGGAAAATGGCATCTCAATAAACATTTTGATAACTATCTAATGTTATAGCCTTCCAAGCGTTCTCAGTTCTTTTAGGATTACAATTTTGCTAATCTTTAAAAGTACTTGAGCCTGAAAATTAAAGTAAAATTCGAAAGTAATCCAACAAGTAGCCTTTGCTATGTTGGTGGTTATTTTTTTATCTGTCCTCCTTGAGAAGTCGAGGTACTGGCAGCACAGGAAGCTCGTTACGACTCGTTCTCTCATCATATTCCTACTTTTTGCCATTTCGAAGCTCTAATTTCGAAATCCAGAGAAGAACACGAGCATAGAAGACAAATAAGAATACGAATAACGACAACAGTAACTTCAAAGTCAAATGATACACTTCGAAGAGGTCTCCCGCTTCCTCTTTTACTTACAGAGCTCCACATGGAGATCGATCTCCGCCATCCAGACGGCGTACATGTTGTGTGTCATCTTGACGGTCCGGGAGAGCAGCTTTCTTCTCTCTCCATTCACCAGTGCCACTTCGGGAGTCACCAGCAGACGGTGCCGGGCAAGTCGCCACTCGGGCACACGCGAGCCGTCGTGTTCCTGGGCCGTTAGCTGATCGGGGGGAAAGATCGAGTGGTTTTACTAACTTCTTCAAAGTCAGTAAAGATTACTTCAAAATTACACTAAAGCGTGACTAGTTGTGTAGGTATGCGAGACAATGTTTGTAAGTTGAATAATCTCAACAACAAAAACAACATAATAATCAGGTCATGGAAACTATAATAAGTAATCTGCTATGATTTTGCTAATAACACAGTATGCCTTATTTCTTGACTTTTTCATATTAAAAGTTAAAATAAAAAAAATATTAGAATACATAAACCTAGTTTTAACTGAAAACACAGGAAAAACGCTGCCAGAAAAAAAAAACTAATGCAAACTAAATCCAAATTGCAGAAGTGAAAACATCAGTGGGACTCACATAAAACTTGAAGGGCATCGCCGAACGAAAGACCTGAGGCGAGTCTCCGAGGAACTTGAGTTTGATGGCCGACCCGTAGATCCTGGTGGTAGCAAAACCGGTATGGGACGCGTCCCAGTAGGCATCCCCGACGGTAGCCGTCACTCGAACTTCGCTCCCCTCTGTCTGACGCACAAGGTCTTCGAAGTCGCTCATGCGGAACTTGAAGGGGAACACGCCGGAGAACTATCGCGTCGGAGGGAGATAAGGAGGAACAAGTCAGAACGTGGAAAATGTGAAACACACTGATAACCTTCAAATTGGAAGGTGTTTATGCTAATTTTCATTAAACTTCGGAACTCAGTTAGCTTGGCGATATCAATAGTGGTGGGAGTTTAAATTCCTTAGTCGTCCCTAGTATCTAGTTTTCTGGTTTTGTTATGAAAATAAGAAAACACAGGATTATATATATATATATATATATATATATATATATATATATATATATATATATATATATATATTATATATATATATATATATATATATATATACTACATATAAGTATATATATATATATATATATATATATAAATATATATATATATATATATATAAGGAAATCATTGATCAAATTGCTTATGATATGCTAATATAAGAGGGGAATTATTCAGTTTCATCAACTCTTTATGAGAACGGCCCTATCATATTCACGGAAGGGGAGAGAGGCTGTAAAGATGAAGTGCAGATGAAGGCTCTCTCATGTGACACCTTCATCTAAGGGGAATTGCCAGTGGAGTTCAGGAATATACCTAGTGAGGAATGACAGGAGACACAAACAAAAAGGTCAAAATAGGTCATTATTTGTCATACGGGCTTGTAAACGGATGTGATCTTTTTCCCGGTGTTCCACTTCAGGTTACGAAAATCGTTCTTCTTACTGATCTGTGGTTATTAGTATAAATACATGCTACATGTAATGGACATATAACCCTTACTATCGGATAATAAGAGGAAGGGAGAGAGCATATTCTTAAATTCTAACATAGGCTTTAATGGCCACCTTACTGCATTCATGAAACTGATATTTTGGTTTGATTGATATTCACAGTTTCATATAATTTACAGCGTTTATAAAAAGAAATGGGAAAACAGAAAATAACAAAAACATAAAAACTACTTTGTCAACACCATGTAAACAATCATCCTATTAAAACAAATTAAGATAAGAAAGAAAACAAAACACAAAATACAAAGTAATACAACGCCATCTATACGTGTATACTAAAAATGTAGTTTACACACACACATACACACACACACACACTCACAAAGTAAATGAAAAGACGAACATACCAAATTGTTGCATAAGGCTATGGAGCAAAATGGACCAAAAAAACCTCCAGTGAGAGAAATCCATAAGACGCTATAAATTGGAATGAAACAGTAATACGTTTATTCGATAAGGTGCAAAAATAGAACAATAACCGACACAAAATGTGAATTGTACAATGGGAGAGAAAAAGACAGAGAACAATTTAACAAAGAGTTAAAGGGTAACAGAATGAGGAGAGAGAGAGAGAGAGAGAGAGAGAGAGAGAGAGAGAGACTGTGCCGTGCAGAGAAAACAAGGCCGTCTGGAAAAAGAACAGGGAAAGTAATTACAAGCCCGATACAAAGAGTGGAAGGAGGAGACGAAATGGGGGGGGGGGGGGGGGGGGGGGGACGAAAACAAACGTAGGTAAAAAATTACTCAGGATATTTAAACAAAGCCACAAACAAAACGAATGGGAGGAATGACAACAAACATGCAGCGGGAAAGACCAACCAACTCTAGCAAGAAATCCACTGGGAGTCGATCACAACATTAACGAAAAACGGCAAATGTAATCATCTATAAATGTCGCATAACCGAATGGCGCTCTTTGTAAAAACCAATTTGAAAGTTCATCTGCGGAAACAGAAGTTCTAGAAAAAAATAACAATGAAAATAAAAAAGGGGAAATCCATATAATGTAGGACAGAAACATTAAAAAGTTAGGTGAAAAACACTGACACAGATTTTGCAAAAAATACTTTGTCAACAGAGGGGCAAAATTAAAATCCTAACAGGATGGGAATAAAAATTTCAAAACAAATAAACAAACACAATCAAGTAAAGGGGAAAAAAGTAAATATGAAGCTGACAATCCCGCCCATAAAAAAAAGGAGGCTTATTTTAGGAAGAACCAGAATAGCAAAACTGAAAAGTCTGGAACCGGAAAAAAGAACCGCGGAACGAACTACCAACGTAAACAAAAGCCGAGAACCGTCAACAACCGAAATGACATCAGAGGCTTGTTATCGGATGACGAATCATTCCACTTCGAGACTTACTCTATATAATGGAATCCGACCGTGTCCCAGAAATAAATACTCCGGCTCACAAGATATTTACGTGTTAAAACCAATTGAAGTTTTCTCAGGATGACGAAATGTCGAAGCGAAGGGGAAAACACAGGTTAAGAACAAAAGTAAACTCATGAGCAGAAACGATAAAGCCTTGTGAAAATACACTCGCCACATGAAAGCGGCGACGGTTTTCAAAGTTCAGCAAAACACGCTAAGAAGGAATATTGAGAAGGAGGAGGAAAAAGAGAGAGGAGAAAAAGAGAGGAGAAAGAGAAGGAAGCGGGTAAAAGGATAAATGGCCCCTCGGAGTTGACCCAGTGGCCAGGCGAAGAGTAATAGCAGCAATATGAGGTCCAGCGGTCAATACAAATGAGGTCAAATGACAACAGAGTCGGAGGGAAACTTGATTATGGGGTGAATACATGATATAAGAACAGATGCTGTTGCCTGCAAGAGCACGACTAGATGCTTGCACACGCACGTGCACACACATTATGAGTTTTCTGCAAGTCAAAATATCTCGTATAACATAGGGAAATATTATTTGAAATACAATCTATCCTGGAGAGCGCATACGCACGTACACCGTATGCATATGCTGTATCTATTTTGACAGCTGCAAACGCGTATACTCGCACACCTGACATACTTACACGAATTTATGTTAATGCCGAGATCATATTAACATACACACGCAAATGAATAAACTTAACCTGTTAGTTTCAATCCATGTCAACTAGACAGAAATTGTAACCTGCATACACATCAACATCAATATCCTTCTAATTTTTCATTCGTCACATTTAAATCTAGCACCATTTCATTATTGGAGATTCTTCTACAAACATAGCGAATATTGCTGATGGATTATGTGCCACATAAAAATACCAAAGCCACTAAATCTAGTTTTACTGTTGTCACACTCCTTCGCTACCGTCCTTGCTCTTCCTATTGAGTGGCTACTTGTCTCTCGTCCTACCATCAGCCGTTGCATTTGTTCCTAAATACCCAAACGAAATGAACTACCTACATTCTTCTATCAACCAAACTAATATCCATTGCTTCATCGTCTTGTTTTCTATTTACTCTCTTAACCTTAGACCTGCCCACATTTACTGTTAATTTTCTCCAATTACAAAATCTTTAAAACACTTTATCATTTACACATTTGGCAACTTTGCACATAAGTATCATTTCCTTAATTTAGCGTCTTGTATGACTCCCACAATAAAAATAATAGAACGGATATGAAGTCGTAACACATCTGTGTCTCAAACCTACTTTCCGCTAAATCAGTCACTCTCCCATCTACATATTCCTAACACATGCCTCACTTCTATCATAAATTTTCAGTCAATCTCAACATATATATGCTTAACATCCTCTAAATTGTCTCTCGATTAATTCCATCATAACACCTTATGAAGTTCATACTTCAAGGCGAACACTTGATCCACAAACTTTTCGTTGTTTAAACCACTGATTTTCCCTAATCACTCCTTTTGTTACTTGACTTGCTCTTGACAGTGTACTGATTATAACAGATTTATCCTTTACTCATCCTTTCAAAATGTTTCCCTCACCCACGAAAAACTCTGGTCAGACAAGCAATCACACTTATATATCTATACCACAGCATTAGATTTGTAGTTCCATCACCTCCTGGTGTCTTTCCAGTTATCAGCATCTAAACTATCCTCTTTATATTCTCAACAATCACTTCCAAAAGTATTCTCTACGTCACACTAACACTCTCCAATTTTGCCACACTCATTTCTGCCTCTCCTTCTACATTCAAGAAAACCCCCAAAATACTCAATCTATTGACCCAAGACTGCATTCACTCCAGATATCCTTCCACTTGCATTTTCATTCTAGGATTAATGTGTTCATGAACACCTCTTTCTTGATTTATTTCCAGTAGAACAACTTCCCATTCTTCCAAAAATTCTGTTTCACCTTCCCCCATCTACTTTGAACATTTGTAATCATTTCTCTCACACTTTTTTATTGACACCCCTCTTCAGCCTCCTGCATACCTATACAGACTAATCTCTTCTGTATGCAGTTGCAACTTGAATAATATCTTACGTTTCCTTCAGTAAAACCATTCATTTCCCATCCCTACAATTACTGTTTTTATTCCCTCTTCCTTCCCTTCCAAACAGCAAAAATTGCCCACTTATACCATGATTCCTTCATGATATTTCATAGACCCCTCATGTACACCTTTTCTCCCCTGTTTTTTAACCTTAGCTCATACTTAATTTCTTTTTTCCTTAAAGGCTCCTCTCACTTCCTTCTCCTCCAACTCACTCGTCTCAATTACTCTCACAGCCGCAATTTCTCTCATCTCTCTCCAATAAAACTCGATTTACCTTCAACCAATAATGATCAGATGTACCTTCAACCAATCGCCTCCTCACCATTACATCCATCAGCCTGGTGTTCCATATATTGTACAGAAACACAATCTGGCAAACTCTTTTCCTCGCCATTTCCTCTTTTACAAGCATATTTGGATATTCTTCATTGGAAACCACGAATTTCTAGTATGTAAAGATACTTCCAAACAATGTCCCATAAGGCTCTATGTTCTCATTTGCCCGAAGAAGTCCATACCCTACTCTCTCTCTCTCTCTCTCTCTCTCTCTCTCTCTCTCTCTCTCTCTCTCTCTCTCTCTCTCTCTCTCATGTAGAAATACGTGCATATACGCAATATGTATGAATGCATACCAAACAGCAGACTGACGTAGAGAAATATTTAAAATAGAAGTGAAAACATTCCATGAAACGTAATTAACAACAGTCTGCAACAGAGGCAGAAGGAAAAAGGCACTAAGTAATGAGGTAATAAATCAGTTGAGAAAATAAATTAAGGAATGGGAGAAACGAAGCTAAGAGAAAAAACTAAACCCAAACGATTTAAGGATGGAGACAAAGGAATGAAAACATTACAGAGAGAGAGAGAGAGAGAGAGAGAGAGAGAGAGAGAGAGAGAGAGAGAGAGAGAGAACAAATAAATATAATTAAAAATCAGATACCGATAAAGGCAACAAGACAGGGCAAGGATACATACATACATACATACATACATACATACATATATATATATATATATATATATATATATATATATGTATAAATATATATATGTCTATATATATATATATATATATATATATATAATATATATGTCTATATATATATATATATATATATATATATATATATATATATATATATGCAGAGCGAAATAAGAAACATAAGAAGAAAACCTCATTGACCCAAAACTATCGAGTAAAAACTGCTCCTTATAAAGGAAGAGCCTGGCCAAATATAACGCTTCGATACCGACTTACAATTCATAATGTGCTTCACACGTAAATCATATTTTTCTTTTTTGATTTGCAAACAACTCACAAATCATGAATGTGCATAATAAGTACACTCTAATATATCTCGTCGTCTCATTTGTATACGGTCCACAATAACATCAAATTCAGCCATAAATAAATGCCAAATTATTAGCCCGTGAGCCAAAAATGATTTTTGATTCTGAGCACCGTAATGTTGGAGGTTTGAGTTGGGATTTTTATTTTTTGAGGATAAAAATGAAAGAGGTTCATCCTATTAGGAAATCTTTTCTAGGCTTGTGTATTCGGACTTCCATTCCTGCGAACTGTCAGAGTATTTAGTTTATTAGGAAAATGTTCTGCTATCAACAAAGGAAAGAAATTTTATACAAAACTTTGCAAGTGCATTTGATAGGAATAATAAACCCAAATAATGAATATCTGCCGAAATTCCGATATTTGAAGGGTTGAAATTTCTTATAACATGTGAATAGAAGGCCCCCCCCCCCCCCCCCAAAAAAAAAAAATGACATAAAATCTTATTCACTGTACAATATTCACACAGGAAACGACTTCCTGGAAAGGAAGCTTACGAAATGCACATATACGAGAGACATATTCAAGTGCATCATAAGAAAAATATTAAATTCCACTTACTAACATTTGACCAATCTAGTTTACAGATATATATTGAAAGGCTGGTTCATATATTTGAATGAACAGGGGCGAGTTTACCGGAATCGAATCCTGTGGAAAGCATGTAAGTTCTTGACGACAATAATGACTACGTGACTTGAAATCGAACTATGCAGGAAAGTCAATTATAATCGAAAGCCTTCAGCAAACGCACACTGGGGAGTTCCAAAGTAAACTAGGCTAATCTCTACCATCAATGGTCTATTCTTAAACCAAGTGGAATTAGTTTGATCTTATCTGTCTGAAAAGAAAATGAAGAAATCTACAGTATCGTCGCACTTGGTGACTCGCAGAAACTCATGAAATCTCGACTTTTTAAGTGTGAAAGTGACGCTTTCTCTTGCTGAAGGTGAGACTTAAGGATCAAATGTCATTTGCAAAATGATCTATGAGTATGCATCAATCAAGTAACTATATTTCCTTTGCTTCTATCAACGCTCGGCCAAGGTTACTTACCTTCTACTTGATAAATATGGAATGACAGCAATAGAACTCGCATGTAAATGTTATCGCTTCATTGAGATTATGCATGAAAATACAAGTTTATATACAGGTTCATGAAAGCGTGACACAATGGATAAAAAAAATAATGAAACAACACAGTATTGGCATCAAAAATACAAATATGGGGAAAAAACCATTTTCAAGAGTCCGACGCATTACCAAATCCTGCTACTATTTTCGATTCCATAACGTGCAAATTAAATAAGGAGGTGCAACAACTGATTCAAAACTAGACTGACAGAAAAACGTGACCAATCATTTAGAAAATAAATAAGTAAGTAAATGAAATTATCACAATGCCGCAAATAGATGAGGGAATATCTTGGTCTGTTCACGTAAAGAAGGTATTTTAGTAACTTTGAGAAAAAAACAAATTGACTGACTCAGTATATATTTTCAGTAGTTTCAGTGACCACACTGAAACCTTGGTAACCTAAAATATCATATTTCGTAAGTCTCCTAGCCTAAGTGCAAAGGTTTTGTAATGTGAGCGATTTCGTCAATGATGCGAACTATTTATTCGTCCGTAAAATTTCGTAAGCATTCACGCACAATAGCTTTCAATATTATTCTTTCATAGATATTTAGGTATTACAATGCCCAATATATTTCTTTTCAAAATCCGCCGGATTAAGGATTATCAAAATGTAAGATTAACATTTAAAATTAAATAAAAGTTTGTAAATTCTTGGCATAACCAGTTTTACAAAGTATTGATAAAAATACGTCTTACAGGAAATACTGTGCAACAGGGAAGTTTAAATTATAGCCAAGTCTCTATTTTTCTGATAATTCCTGTGCCTGCATGGGAAAGATCACATAATATTTGTTCAATACTCATGTCTTCCGGTAAGGGAACACTCAAGGATATCTTCGAGTAACAGTTTCACTTTACTCATGTCAGACACTCGAA
>NC_061099.1:58131287-58166287 GCF_015104395.2 Macrobrachium nipponense | reverse complement strand
GACATTCTTTATCAAGGTTAAACTAGCCAGTCAGCTCAAAGATTTTCTGGCTACGCTCCCATTACAAGCAGTTCGGAGTCAGCTTACACAGCTAACAAGGCTGCATTACTTTGCCGAGAGGCTGAAAGATCTCCCAAAACATCAGTATTTTTTGCACGACATAAAACTCTAACTGCCTGTGCAATAGATATCGAATTATTTGTAGTACTAAATATTTTTACTTTACACAGCTTTTTTTCGCGAATGATTTGCGGACGAGAATCGATTTTCAAAAGTAGAGACTAAATCAAGAAAGCAAGAATGACCATAACTATGGATAAAATTTTCCACGCCTTTTTACAATCTTTGAATTTCTTAGAGAATTAATTTAAATACTAAGTTCCTTCATATTTCATCTAGTATAGTGAAGCACTATACCAGGTATCTGTGCAGCGACTCACCGTTCTTCCTTCTGTCTTTCCCCATCACAAGTCTATCACCAATACTATAATTCTATCTCTCTCTTTTACTCCTTTTCTAGAGCATACTTTAAAAATACATTATCACTCAATCTCCAAAAGAAAATATAATGAATTAAGTAGCCATAATGAGGCCTATACTTTCACGTAAGCTGATTTTGCTCTCTCTCTCTCTCGACCTCTAAAACATATATTTGGAAAAATATTATCACTCAATCTCTCAAAGTAAATATAATGAATTACGTATCTCTATAGATAGACTCATGCCTACACACACACACTCTCTCTTTCTGCATTCAAGATTTCCACATATACTGCCAAAATTTTAAAACATTTTCTCTTACTATTTAAGACCCGTTTCCAATTGCGCATGGATCTTCACGTCATTTTAGTGTCCTAACATCACTTATGAGTAAGGTTTCACGGTAGGTTTTAAAGAAGGATGAGCGATATTCTACTCTGAACTGAGGTTACGAAACCAATATTAACGAATAATATAGAGGCTGTTACCACATTCAAGTAAAAATGATTATAGGACTTCTACAGAATCTTTATGCTTTAAAGTTATTGGAAATATAGAAAGCAACAAACAAGATGACTGAAGCTACGCACCCCTTTTCGATAGTGCATATACATAACTGTGGATTCGTTTCTCCAGTAATAATAATAATAATAATAATAATAATAATAATAATAATAATAATAATAATAATAATAATAATAATTATTATTATTATTATTATTATTATTATTATTATTATTATTATTATTATTATTATTATTATTATTATTATTATCTGATGTGCATACATACACGGTATTAACAGTAGGGCTATCAACGAAACGAAGGTGGAAAGTAGATTTTAATCCTCATACTGTGATGTTCCACTTCAACTTTAAACGTCGTTCGATTTCCGTGTACCTTCACTTTCTATAGACACGATATTACCAATCGCCGTGGTTGTTGCAAAGGGTCTCTTGCAAGAAACAAAAGCCAAAGAAAGAAACTGAAAAGAATCGAGGTTTTTGTGTACGCTTAGTTCTGGAAGAGACTCTAAATGGCTTTACCGGCTGGCACAGGAGGGAGGAATTGCCTGAGATCAGTCGTCTTTTTATTTGCTCTTCTCTTTCGCAGCTAGGATTTTGTTTCAGCATTTTCGGCATTTCGAGCAATCTAGTTTTGGTAATTTTCCAATAGACCAATTCGCGAAAACTCGTGTGGAATGGCCGGAATACATGTAAGTTACTGCTGGGATTGTCAGTTACGTGAGCAGGAAAAGTGATGTTTCATATACAGATTGAGGCTCAAAACTGGGTCTCTTGCGAAAGCTATCGGAGATCTTTCCCATTGCGCTTGAGAGAGAGAGAGAGAGAGAGAGAGAGAGAGAGAGAGAGAGAGAGAGAGAGAGATTATTGTTATGATTCAAGTTTTAAATTCTTGACTGGAAGTCACTCTCGTTGAATTGAGGGTTCGCATAAGAAAAACTGAAAGAACCTCCTCCATGTTGAAGCTGACGAACAGAGTATATATGGCCATGAGGAGAGTGAAACATCAGAGTAAAAGGTCTTTCGTCTTTATTCTAAACCATTTTCAAATGCCTTAGGATAAAGGTTAAAGATCTTGTACTATCCACGTTGTTTCATTTTCCTTACTGCCAAGTACCCTGTTTATATTTATTTTAGGCTGATATTCCCACCGTGATAGAATATATATATATATATATACACACACACATATATATGTGTGTGTTTGTATGTAGAATCTACTGGTTACTTTTCACTAGATACGCATGTAATAAAAAAAACACGCATGTAATTGCAATAGCCACAATGCCGCCTCAACTTTTCTGGTTACAAAGCCCTAAGATCCAAGTGGAAGAAATTTCAAATGGTTATGGTGATGCGGGGTTCGTTTCCCGATACCGGACATCATTGTGGCAATTGCAATTACATATGTATCTAGTAAAAAGTGAACAGTAGATTTTGTACATAAACACACACAAAACACATAATCAAGTTTTAATGCTTCATTTCAAGACTTTGAATCAGTTTATACTTCTTCATGTGTTCCTCTGGGAAGCTTCTCAGGAATAAGGAATTTTATTCAAGACTCCGGACTTTTAAATTTTTAACATGATGTCACTGGGTGCTGCAAGCAGTAATAAAAACTTTGTACTTCAATTCGTAATACAGTCCTGTCGGCTAGAAAAAAAAAGTAAATAGAAAGAATCTTGAATAATTTAATGTTATTCTTGAGAAGCTGCCATCGTATACCTACATTTCTAAACTTATCACAGTCCTTTCCACTCTATATATAGACAGCAAACTATTAAACTATTTACCTCAACAGCTCCCATCTTCATTCAGATTCAACAAAGGAAGAACAAGTTCAACAGCCCTTTCATCCATTCAAACTTTTAATGACTTCACTGCTTTACTTAATCAGGGAATCGGCCCATCCTGTCATAGCCATGAGCTTATTCAATCATTATCCATGACATTTATTAATAAATACCTACTATACGAACCATCTGCTCTCATTGTACCACTATTCACTTTAACTTTTACTGCTCATTCTTCCTGGCTTCCAATTGCCTCATGAACTAAATTTACCCTTGTTTACGTTTTCTTTCTCTGACAAACATTTTCATACTTGTAACAACCCTTGCCGGTTATTTTCACCACCGCCAATGAAGAATAATTCTAAGATATGTAAATTTAGTTAGTTCATACTTCATATCTGATACATAGAAACTGTCAAGTTCTTATCACCCCTTTTTAAATTCATGGGCGTAATTCAGAAACAAATTTCAAAACTCTTACCTTCAAGCATAAATGATTCAAGTTCCAAAGCTCAATAATTTTACGGAGTTTTAACTACTTCACTATCTATTCCTTACAGAAAAGAAACTTCGCACATAGGTCACCCGCCTTTTCCTGTCTTTTCTCATCACTCCATTCATAAATACTAAATTTTCGTCTCAGATTCGATTGCACCAAAAACAGTCAGTTGGTCAATGATTTATACTATTTTGAACTTCGGTGCAAAAAAAAAAAAAAAAAAAAATAATCCTTATTAACTTTTACAGTGACAGCATGAAAAAAACATCTCAGGTTCCGTGCTTGGCACATACATTCTATCCATTTTACTCTAAAAATTGTCATAAAACTGTATCATTACAAGCATTTGATTCCTTATAAACGTTCCAGCAATACATATTTTTCCTCTCCTGAAACCTAACTAAAGTTTCAGGTATCATTTTTCTCGTTGTGCCTAACTTTCCGTATCAAAATCGTACCAATCACTTCCTCGAGGTATAATAACTGATGTAAAGTCCCCCAATAAGCACATTAATTGTAAGAGAAAATTCTCGCTTTAAAAATGTTTGTGAATAACCTTAAGTTTTGAATCAAATAAAAACGGGAAATCGAAGTGAATGGGTTCAGGCATCTAAACCTCCGGCAAATAAAGGTCATTTACAGACAATTTCATTTGTTCTGAAATCGTACTGAATAAATGAAACATTCACTTATCTGGCGTATTTACTTATCAAAAGAGATGAAGGGGAAAATGAAACAAAAAGAAGACTGCTTAAGAAAAACCCGTCAGTCTATTACTTGAAGAGTCGCACATATCCAGGCTACATTCATAATGAGTGGTATATCTTTTTCCCATTTGTTTTAGAATAGCGAGAATAAGTAATTCAAGGAGAACCTGTTATAAAAGGGGGAAAAATAATAAATACAAACAGATTTCTCCCACCTTTTCGCGTCCTGCCTGATTCTCCTTTTCCAAGTAACTGGAAAAGTCTCTTACCAGAACCTGGGACGAAGTAAAATGTCTCAACAGGGCTGATGGAAGTCCACGACATAGCTACACAAATGCATAATAAAAAAAAAGAATGGCAAAAAGAGAAAAACGGAGAAGAGGAAATTGAAGATGCGTTAGTCTATTTCATATACTTTTTTTTTTACTCACAGGAAGGTACATCCGAACCATCAAAGAAACGTTGTGAAAAAAAAGGGATAAAAAAAAAAGAAAAACGTTTTGGAGGAAATGGTCTGACAGACAGCTGGACGCGACTGAGTTTGAATTTTTATCTTTATTTTTATATTCCTTTTTTTTAAGAAATAGGGGAGGGTGACCATTCGTCCTTCGCCTCTTTTACAGAACAAGAAAACTGTTGGACGAACTCTCTCTCTCTCTCTCTCTCTCTCTCTCTTTCCGTCCGGCATGATTGATTGCGACGGCCAGCAAACTTCTGAGAGGCCTCCAAAAAAGAAAAAAGAAAACTTTCCTTCATAACGAGTTTGAAAATCATTGCCGTATCTAGCAATTTTCTTACATTATTCAGGTAATAATAATAATAATAATAATAATAATAATAATAATAATAATAATAATGAGGGTACCACATTTCACGCCATCTCCAGTTCAAATTAACGTGAAGGAAATAAAGTCTTTTCATTTTTCATTCATAATAAAGATACAGGCGAATTAGGCTCTCTCTCTCATACACCTCTTTAAG
This sequence comes from Macrobrachium nipponense, assembly GCF_015104395.2. NCBI lineage: Eukaryota > Metazoa > Arthropoda > Malacostraca > Decapoda > Palaemonidae > Macrobrachium > Macrobrachium nipponense. The sequence goes on along the minus strand of NC_061099.1, from coordinate 58,161,300 downwards.
GAATTCATCCTTTCATCACCTTTTGTCTGTTTGACTGCTGGTACCTTGTGTTTGCAGATTCGCCGGCTGAGAGAGTGTTCGCCTAAGGGCATGTTGCACCGCTGATGGAAGGTGCCCAGCCGCCATATTTAAAGCCCTGACCGCATGGTCACCTATGAGACCTCGTGGCGAAAAGGCGACAGGGGACAGCTAACGCCACCTACCAGGATGCTGGTGAACCCTCTCCAAACGAACTGTCTTAGAACACCTTGGAACTTCTCCCGCGCTCCTCTGACTCTGAGCTACTTCCCTTTGAGATGGGCTGTTTGCTAGCTGGCCTTTTGTGTGATCCGCATATACCTCCCTTACCGGGGGCCCTGAGGAAGACGTCAACGAAATCCTACAGAATGTGTGTAATTTTCATGGTTATTATCAGTCAGTTCCTTCTCCCATCTCAGGCTTAATTTCCTTTTATACTTCTCAACCAATTCCTGTATTGTGTTCTAACTGTATAACGTTGTGGGCCATCAGCCAAGAGCGCCTCAGCAATAAGTAGGGGAGACCGGGGCTAGTTGGGTACAGGGGTAAGATGGCACACTCAAAATAACTTTAAAGTTTACCAATGGATGACTCTAATACATATACTGTGTAATTGCCACGTGGTTCCTCAGTTACCAGCAAAATTCTGTAGAGATAGAATGTAGGAGCTCGAATTTATGGGACAAATTTTGATTTTGATGGTAGTAAGTAAATTTTTTTAACTTTCTGTTATTTGCTATAACATCTATACATTCACGAAAAATTATTTTTCAGTTATATCATAGTTTTCCTTATGGTTTAAAGATTCTATACCATTAAAATTAATCATTCAAGGCATCTTGGTGTGGAATGGTAAGTGTTTTTGTACCAAATGTAGGGATGGGGCAAGTTGGCTCAGAACAAATGGGGCAAGTTGGCACGTGTACAGACTTGCCTCACGTTATTTGATAACAATAGTAAGCCTATTTATTTATATAATTTACGTTTTGTTTCTGGATTTTTGGAAGGATAATGAGATTAGTGTCCTATCATTTCCTCCACATTGTTTTCACAAGTTGCAGCCCCTGGATTTTAGTGTTTATAGACCTCTGAAGAAATGTGTTAACAGGGCATGTGATTCGTGGATGACTGGTAATCCAGAATCAAGTATGCCCATCTGTGACATTCCTGCTAAAGTTTCCTCGGCTTTACCTCTAGCTGACACTTATTCTGATGTTTTCAATGGTTTAAGATTGATGGAATTTCACCTTTGAAAACAGACTATTTCAAGATTTTTATTTTACTGGTACGTATGTAACAGATTGAGAGATGTCCGAAAAGACGCATGGGCTTCAGATCAGTCATCAGCGTGATACAGTGTTTAAGAACTGCTCCTGTTGCTTCAGAAGAAAGCTCAGCTGAAGACAGCTTGTGTTTGGTAAGGCAGGAGAGGTGTGGGTCCAGTGCAGGGCATGTAACATGTGGCAGCATGAAGACTACTGACGACGATTTATTTGACACCTGCCACAATTACAACTAGATGATGATCTGAAGTAATACTAATGCCTTATATTTTGTATTTTTTCTATTTGATTTAAATGCAATGTAGAAATTTTCTTGTAATTATCAATGTGCCAACTTACCCCGTAAGGTGTAAGATATTTTTTTCTAAAGCTTATTGTTACCTTATGTTGAAAGCAAACAACAATTATTTTGCTATATGATAAAGACGAATGTTGATATATTTCAATGGTGGTAAGAATTTTGCAAAAATGTTTGTTTTATATTCGCAATAACCAAAATTGTAAAAAGTGTGCCAACTAGCCCCGGTCTCCCCTAATGTAACTCAGTCCTTAGTGAGTGATAAACGTGATTTCTTTCCTTGTAAGTAATTAGTAACGTGATTTCTTTCCTTGTAATTGATCAGTAACGTAACTCATTTCTTTGTGAGATCGAGATCCTTCCGTACCTACCTCCCTCGATCATCGACCTCGTGTCCTACACAATCTGTTCAACTCGCAATAGCTCTAGTTACAGACTCGCATTAGAGCAGCTATGGATTCTGGATTCCACCTAGTGCTGTCCGGGGGAAAATCCCCCTATTGCTTTCTTGGCTCCACGTGCCTGGAAACCTCCGGTCAGCTGTTCATCTACTTCGAGATCTAACTCATTGTTAAATATTATCTGTGTTACGGAGTCCTTATGGCCCCCTTGGAACCATAGGGTGTAATCCTTTCTTTCTAACGTGATTAAGAGTGTAAATACAATTAATTAAGGTAAACCCTAGCGTTTACATAACTATTACCTAATCTGTAGCAGGCTCTCAGCCGTAATTTTGCATATAATTGCCCCTCATTGTCCAGGTCATTGCCAGATCAACTTCACGTTATCCTCCACATTTGTGCCCTCCCAGGTACACTTATAATAATAATAATATTAATAATAATAATAAATTTCCTTAATATACGGTTTGCAAATCAATTCAGCTATATTTCGTCATAATCACACACATATGAATGATATTAAAAACACTGTCCTCCCTGCAATAGAAATTCAAAGTGATCATTCACAAGCTTCGCCACGACAATAATTGAAAGCGATCATTAGGGCGAACGTAAATCGAGGGCCAATTCACCCAAACTGAAAATGGAATAGATTAATATTCATATTATCGGCAGAAAACGGCAGAAGTGCACCAAGCTAAGGCTTTGCAGAAGAGAGAGAGAGAGATAGCAAGTCATTTGGTGCTATGATGCTGCCATATAAAAAGCTGCGAATATCATTTTAGTTGCTCACTCACTCACGTATTTATCTCTCTATCTGTTCATCTATCTACCTATTTATACGTAGACACTCACACACACACACACACACACACACACACACACACACACACACACACACATATATATATATATATATATATATATATATATATATATATATATATAACGCATCTTCACTGCAGGTATACTTACCCCAATATAATCTAAGTTTTTATTTCATAAAACATAATTTTCACAGTGACACTTGGGAAGAACAAACATTAGAAAAAACAAACTTGGAAAAAACAAACATTAGAAATGTCCAGATTCCCTGCATTCCCTCATGATATGACCTATGCAGAGTAGGACGGTGAATACGTAAAATCAGTTACTCGTCTAAAAAGAATGAAAAACCAGAAGAAGTGTATTATTCCAACATACCATAGCGATCAAATTACAGACAGCGAAAAAGTCCTGTATCTAACAGTGATGGCTTCTATTTTTCTACGGCTCCATCACCTCCATGACTCAGCAATAGCGAAAAATGCCTCGATTCAGTAGTGAGGTGCAGATGGTGAGAAAGTGAGCGCCTCAAACAAAGCCGCGGTGAGAGATAGTGTAGGCCAGGGGTTCTTAACCTTTCGATGTCTTCAGACGCCCAATGGATTGCCCAGTATGGTTCCATAACCCCATTTGCTTATAAGTCGTAAGTCCTATTTGTTGACAATATAACTTGATATACTGAGGTTAATACAGAGTTTAGGTATGGATAGCTAGGAATAGAACATACAAGAAAATCAAAAGCATTTATAGTTTTATATAGTTATTTGCTTACAAAATGTACCCATATTTACATTGACACATTAAAATCAAACATATAGAAATACCCAGAGATCAAGTCCCATACCAGCAGCATGTGGTTTTCATACCCTCAAGGGGTATGAATACCTACTGTTAAGAACCCTTGGTGTAAGCGATAGTGGCGATAGTGATTACAGTGAGAGTGCAAACAACAGTCCAGTTACCGGTGTCTCGAGAGTTGTTATTCTACAAGTACTCTGTGCAAAGAATGGTGAAGGTGGGGATGGTGAGGATGGTGTCAATCCAACCAGTACCGGTAGTAGTGGTGATGATGGTGAGGAAGGATGGTGACTTACACCATGTTCTTTGTTCCTGGACTGAGTGTACCAAATACTCGATCCAAAAAATGATTTATCCTGCAATATACGTCAAAAAGGATTGAGGATACAGTAAGCAAATGGGTAGTGGATAATACCCTTCTTAGCATAAGTTTCTTAAGACAAAGACTTAGCCTAAAAGGACTTATGTAGTTACACTGGTATATATATATATATATATTATATATATATATATATATATATATATATATATATATATACGTATGTCTGCAAGGGCTGCTTATATGTGCACAAACTCAACAGAAGTGAACGCATACAGTTGTATATATATTATATGCGCCCGTGTATATATACGGTATGGCTATGGGCGTGTTTGCATTCGTGGGTACCGAGTTCCTGTTCTATAAGGCACCAGTGTAAGTGAAAATGGTGTATCATAAAAAAAAAGCGATGTAATGGTTTAGAAATATTCATTTCCATTCCGACACATCAAGTGAATAAGCCTAAAAAGTGACACAGCTTTCGCAAAATCTTAAGAAACCAACTTAGATTTCTGAAAATAATTCAATTCACTCTTTGGAGACTAATTCATAAACTTATATAATTCTTTAAATTGTTATGCAAATTCAGCTGCAAAATTCCCTTAAAATGACAGCAATTTCCATAACATTCTAAATTTGAATAAAGCATTAAAACTTTTGGCGGAGTCCAGGTCAGGAGACAAAGCCTCCAGTTAATAAACTGGAAAAAAAAGTCTCGGTCTTTAACGGTTGTGACAAACTCGACTTTCAATAGAGGAAAAGGACGCCCACCCGAAAGATCAAGGTTAAAATTCAATAATAGATACATAACACAAACACTGGTAGAAAACTAACCCACTTCAAACTTTGGTTGTGGGAGGTAATAACAAGAGTGAAGCGAAAGGAGACAAAGAGCAGAAAAAAAGATAAAAATCGATTCACAATTCTGCCGCCAACAACGTTTCGAAACCCCGCTTTAACACTGCGGACAGGGGATTGTGGTAACATTATTTATTCATTTATCAATTATTTATTAATAATGCATTTAAGGGAAGGCGAACAGAATAACCTCTGGGATTTATTTGAAAAGCATGAAAAGTAAAAGGAGGAAAATAGAGAGAGAGAGAGAGAGAGAGAGAGAGAGAGAGAGAGAGAGAGAGAGAGAGAGAGCATTAATAATTTATGTTTTCTTATACTTTCCCCTTCCTGTCACAGTATAAAATACTAAAATCAAGACAGAAGCCTGAAAATGATCTGCTGAGATGTAATACGACAGAGCTGTTTATTTAATATAGAAAGTCTTTCTTATGGTAAAAATTCATCTTGCTAATTAAGTAAAGAGGTGTTCATAGAAATATTAAAGGACGCATTCTTTGATTAAACAGTTTTACAAAACAACAATGAATAAAATAAAAGTTGGCGAATAAAAGCATATATGATTTCTTAAATAACGTCTCTTTAGCAGAAATAGATTACACGTAAATAAAGCAACTAAGAAATTTTCACATGATCATATTTTTGACAGTATTTCGTAATTAAAGTGAACTGTAGAAATATAAACTTAACAGCAGGTTTTTTTTTCAAGAACTGCTGCGAATTTACAGCTAAATAAATAGTTATATAGCATACACACTAGACCGAAGGGCCATACACGAGATTGTTATACTCAGATAAAAAAGCATTCCCTGTTAAAACTGCAAGAGCAAGTACGCTATAGGATATCCGAACACTTAATGCTTGGAATTTTACTGTCTAAAAATTCTACAAGTTTTGAAATCTTATTTATTTCCCATATAGAGCTTTCCCATAACCCGTGCAAACAACCCACTGAAACTCGAGTTTGTGAGCATGAGCGCTCGCGCGCTCGCTTGTGTATGTAAATGAGAGAGAGAGAGAGAGAGAGAGAGAGAGAGAGAGAGAGAGGCGTTATTATGACAGAATCACGCATTGTTGCTGTTCGTCTTTCTGACATTCTCAAAATCCTGGAGTTGTCTTTTTGGGGTTAGCTTCCGCTGGTCAAACTTCGTCATTCTCTCTCTCTCTCTCTCTCTTTTTTTTTCTTACTTGGTTCGTTGCAGCAAAACCTACAACCACAGCTGTAAGACCTTGTGTTCTTCACGATCTATCCTCTCTCTTGGGTATCTGCCCTGATAACCTTCACCCCTTACAAACTCTGCCTTGTTCCAATTTTTATCTTTCAGTTAAAAACAAATTCATCCGGCAAGCCTTATGACGGTCTAACAAATAGATTTGGAGTTTTATATACATAAAGAGCTTGCTTAAATCCTTTTGTCAGTGTAGACGAATAGCAAACTAGAAACCTACTTTTAATCATATATTTTAATAACTGTGAATTCATTGCTTTCATCAGTTAGTATGACCTATTTTCATGATCGGAAACCCTGTGCATTGATTAATGTATAACGGAATTAAGTTACCATGGCAGGCATTCACTGGTTCTGTCTTCATAGCATTATCAGCATTTTGTACGATGTTCACAGTATCAATAAAAGAGAAGATAAACAACTAGCTCGAGTGGTAATATTCACTGAGTCCATTGGACTCCAACTTGTTTGACTGAGCTTATTTGACTGAGTGGTAACACTCATGGAGTCCATGGACTCCAACTTGTTTGTCTGAGCGAGAATCTTCATGGAGTCCATGCAACTTGTTTGTCTGAGCTTATTTGACTGAGCGGTAACACTCATGGAGGCCATGCAACTTGTTTGTCTGAGCTTATTTGACTGAGCGGTAACACTCATGGAGGCCATGCAACTTCTTTGTCTGAGCTTATTTGACTGAGCGGTAACACTCATGGAGGCCATGCAACTTCTTTGTCTGAGCTTATTTGACTGAGCGGTAACACTCATGGAGGCCACGCAACTTCTTTGTCTGAGCTTATTTGACTGAGCGGTAACACTCAGGGAGTCCATGCAACTTGTTCGTCTGAGCTTATTTAACTGAGCGGTAACACTCAGGGAGTCCTAGCAACTTGTTCGTCTGAGCTTATTTGACTGAGCGGTAACACTCAGAGAGGCCATGTCTGAGCTTGTTTGACTGAGCGGTAACACTCAGGGAGGCCATGCAACTTGTTCGTCTGAGCTTGTTTGACTGAGCGGTAACAAGCCGTGCAGCTTGTTTGTTTTAGTAGGATCAATTTGTTCCTGTCGGGCTTCTAAATCAACAGCCATGACACTGAGACCTTTCGTACGTAATCCTAGTCAAGGTTTATGGTTGCCAATGGTTGCTATTGGATATCTATTCCTTTATGATTAATTATCTCCTCGGGTAGCAAGATACAACGGGATGTTTAAAGACTGGAACCACGAAAACTTCATTTGGGACTGAGTTGCAATTCTCTTCCCCCTTGTTAAAGGTAGACAGCTGAAAAATTTTTTCCTCAAGAGGAAGTCCTTTATCCTTTTACTAAATAACAATTCATGAAGGTAGAGTCATTTTGTTCTTTAGCCTAAACTTCGCAAATTACTAGAGCAACTATGCGTTGCCCTTGTGCAAATTCTGGCTAATCGGTCATCAATGTGGTACCCATGAAACCCAGGGGAGAGTTAGAAGAAAATCAGTTTTTTGTGTATTCTCTTGAACAACTAGAAACTGATAGGCATCACTGCGCTTGCATAATTCACCAGAGAAGTACCCTTGGCCAATCAGTCACTCTTGTACTGTACTTAAATACCAGAGAAGAACTTATGGACAAATGTCCACCCTCCGGCTTTCTGAAAACCTGAAAGGACTTGCCATTGCTTGAATAGTAGCCGTAACTATGTTGCCCTGAAAGTTAAGTAGAGTATATTTTAGTTTTACCAGACCAATGAGCTGATTAACAGCTCTCCTAGGGCTGGCCCGAAGGATTTGATATTTTTACGTGGCTAGGAACCAATCAGTCACCTAGCAACGGGGCCTACAGCTTACTGTGGGATCTGAACCACATTATATATTATATGAACCACATTATATATTATATGAATTTATATCACCAGAAATTACTGTGGGATCCGAACCACATTATATATTATAAGAATTTATATCACCAGAAATCAATTCCTCTGATTCCATAGCCGAGAATCTAACTTCGGACTACCGGATTGGTATCAGAGCGCGAAAACCACTCGTCCAACGAGGAACTTATGTTGCTCTGAAACACCTGAACAGTGCTCTGAGACTTTCATTCGTTGCTGTGTTCTCATGACTCACCAATAAGTCACTATCGTGCTCTGCTGAACGCCAAAGGACTACTCTTGGTCACATGTTCACCTTCGTATTCCTCCGAAACCTACAAATGCTTTTAGCTGAAAAATTACCCTTGTGCTTCCTCAAAAAACCCATTTCCCTTTTGCTGATGTCTGAATCATTAACCATCAACTTATCAATGAAATGAGATGTCCATCTTGATTAAAGTACCAACTGCACATTCAATTGAGGTTTCCTTCTTAAATAAAGTACTAAATTCAGATTGAAATGGGTTTTCCTACTTAAATAGAGTACCAACTCCACATTGAAATAGGGTTTCCTTCTTAAATAAAGTACCAACTTCACCATGAAATTGGTTGTCCTTCTTGAGTTAAGTACCAACTTCACAATTATTGGTTGTCTTGAATGAAGTCTTGAACGAAGTAGTCCTTTGATAAAAATCATGACTGAGTTCAGGTGTGTTGATCTTATTTAAGGCAACATCATAAGATGTTCAATACCGCTGAGACAAAGAAATGGCCCGAGTTTTTGCTGGGCAAAATATACACAGATCGCAAGTAGTTGTCCTTTTATTTCCTACAGAAGCATATCCTGCTCCAAACTTCGTTAGCGCAGGTAATAGGGCCTGAAATGGCATCAATAAACTGGATTCACCGCCAGTATTCTAGATATAGAGCCCTTCCGCTACCCGTCTTCATCCTGAAAATATTCTAATGACTCCGAACTCTGAAGCTACTGAGCAGCTGGCGAGTGTATTCAACATTCCTCATGACATTTATTTTCTTAGAGAGATATGATATCTGAAAGGTGGCCCTCTGGGATTTGATTCAATCATCGAAATTTCAGTTATCTTTTTTAACATGCTCTCTTTTTCTACTGAAAACGCATGAATGTCCTCCCTTAATTTGCATTTTATCTTTGATTTTCATTAACACCTAATACTATAAAATTATATTACTAAGATATCTGAAAAGTAAGCACGTGATTTTGTTATTAGCTGTGTATGTGCGTGTGTGTAAACACACTAAAACAATCGCAAAGTCGAATGAGGCTTCGCTTAATGAATTGTAGAAAAGTAATGCATAGAGCACTTCAACCATTGGAAATTACTGAACGAGGGAAAACGAGGTCACTCCAGATTAAACCAGGGTGATTTTATACCGAGAGCAAATAAGAATAAACATTTGCTCAATAATAATCCCCTAATGATACTGAAATTATGAGATGCCTTTGGCACGACGTTATGTCACTCAACAGCAAAGCCTATAAATCTTCGTAAAACACGTTAAGAAAAGTCTATTAACACAGGTTGGAGTTTACCTCAATGCTATACTAGAAAGAAGAGAAACAGTAAATGAATGAGAAAAATTGCCGTACACGCAGTTTTTCCTGCAATGTATATCAGGAACACGAACACGTACACATATGCACACACGCACACGCACAGCGCTGTCAGATATTCTGAGAATGAACGTCTAGGGAGACCACATCAAAGATGAAGTTTCACGAGTTTCCAGAGAGCAATAAAATGTCCCCTTATAGGACAACTCGGTAACACCTTAGGGGAGAGGTGAGGGCCCGAAAGGAATGCTCGGGACGAGGGTTATGGCCCCGAGAATGTATGGAAGACACCCTGGAATGGCGGCAAGGAGGAGATTTGAAGGTAAGGAGATGAAGGGGACACTTTGGCAGCAGATTATATTAAGTGTTAAGGAAGACTACCTGAGGTAAATGTACAGAGTTTCAGCATAGACAGGAGTTGTTGACGGGTGTTGTTATTTGATGACAGATCTAGAAATTGTGTAAGGAGAGCTGGGGTACAATTCGCGTTTGTTGCTTTTGAAAATAACGTGGTTCATTTTCTATAAACTAAATGACTTTAGAGAACTAACTGTGACATCAACTGTATTTTCCGAAGGTTCTGAACCATGTTTGGAAAACAATAATGAAAAAGTTCCAACCGTATTCAATGAGGCTGGATTGTACGGTTTAACTCCAGAGAATCAACGGGAGGACGCCCAGGGAGAGAGCAGGCCATCTCAAATGAGTTCCTTCCTCATAGTACCTGTGGATGAGTGAATCCACGTGAATGTTCTGGCACCTTGGAAATAGCAGCTGTTTACATTATAAAAGTTCTGGAACAGAATTTGTGATAGAGGGAAAAATAAATGACTTTGTAGGATAGCAAAAAAGAATTACTGTTGACAATAAGCGCCATCTCACCTGAAGATTTGGCTGATTGATTGCATTCTGTAGGCCGTCGTCATAACAACGAAGGTTATTGACATAGTTCCTTAAGATCTCTGGATAATAGGTTACCCAGAAAGGGAACAGCAGGTTCTACAAGGCAAGATGAGGCTCATGCGCAAATAAGTGTTTTCAGAAGGTAGCCTCTGCACCAGAATAGGAATCCAAACTTTTGAGTGTAATATGTCTCACCTAGAACACATTGGTATTGATCTCTTCCAGAGATTTTACTAATACGCATAAAGAGAGAGAGAGAGAGAGAGAGAGAGGAGAGAGAGAGAGAGAGAGAGAGATATTACATACCGGAATGAGCATGTGATGCATGGAAACCAACTCTGTAAAAACGGCATCAACATTCGGGCAGATACGGATTTAAACAGATTATTCTACTCATCAAAAGAGGTTGCCCAACTCCTTCGCCAGGATCAAAGTGACAAATCCATAGGATGCCGAGCACATGGAAGCTTTTAACTCTCGAATGAAATCAAATCAATCCTATTCCATAACCTACCAGATCTCTTACTTTCCAACATCCTTGTACACTTTCTCACTGTAGGATTCTGAATTAAATACCCAAAGGATAACAAGAATCTTTATTCTGAAATTCTTATCGAATGACGTGGGATGGGGAGGCAAAGTTAATAGTGGAAGACCTTGTAAGAATGTACCTTTTCAGAGAGAGAGAGAGAGAGAGAGAGAGAGAGAGAGAGAGAGAGAGAGAGAGAGAGAAGGAAAATGTATAATTCACAGCTGAATTCCATTGCATAAAAAAAACGTATATAATCTATTTCTCCAACCTGTGCAGCCTTACCACAGAAAATAAAATAGGGAAATATATCTCAGTAAGACCAAATTGATACAGACTCCTCCATATAGTTATTTTTGTGAGGAAAAATCAGAATCAATACATTTTTTTTTTCGAGGCACATATACAATTTCCCAGTTCATTTATATATATATATATATATATATATATCTATATATATATATATATATATATAAAAGAGTTCAAATAACATACATCCAGATTTCATGAAAATGAAGTCCTTAAGGAATACCAATTCCTTATTTATATCATATATGCTGCTGGAAAACAAAACGATTAATGACCTGAAAACAATGAAATGATAATAGCAAATAATGAAAGAATCTAAGAAACAATAAATCTACAATATTGTTTATTCCTTGAGACTTGCATTTGTGTCGTATTGAAATCCACACTACCATTTGAATGTAATGCTGCAATCTTCTCATTAACCAAAAAGCAACCATACAGTATTTTTTTCACAGAAATAATTGAAATGCAATATAAATGCAATTTTCCTTTTCTTGTGAAAGTACCTGTAATAGAACGATTAATCAATGCTAGTAATACCATGTAACAGAATATACATTTCCTCTAACCACAAACATAGCTATTTTGCATTTCCTAGCGCGTACCACAGCCAAACCATACGCCACCTATTTACCTAAGAGAAGCACTAGCACCGTATATCTAATGAACACATAACAAGTAACTTCTAGGCTACGCATCTATGGACGTTCTCTAGGCCTAAAGCATGACCAGTGGAGCACTGAACCTCTCGTTTCACCTGGAACCCATAATAGACGCGAAACAAAATGTGTCAATTATATTCGTGTAACGCAGTTGTTTAATGATACCTAAGATATACCATAAACCCTTGGGTAAACCCAGCATGCGGTAGAAATTCTTTTTAGTTTCGACTCATGGCCAACTCACTGCTACTAATCAAGCTCTCTCTTGGGCACAATAACCTTTATGCTATGCTTCTTGATTACTGGGAACCAGACCCCTTCATTACAAACGAATGTCGAGCTTGATATAGGGTTCAAGACTTGTGCAGGGACCTTGACTAAGCATCCGGCTCACAATCAATGTGCTCTAAGACTGGAACGCTCAATAGAGCGTGATTAGTAGCTGGGTTTAGTCCTAAATGCCATGTTTTGAATGAAATGTGTTTAAAGGCAGAACTCTGATGAAATAATGAATAGCTTCATCTCCACACAATACGAAAGTGGTTGATTAATGTCCTGAGACACGTGGCATGTAGGACATTTGAGCATTTATTTGAAATATCCATTTTCCAAACAAAAGCGAAGACAAATTTGAGAGGTACATCGAGGCTGTTCGCGTTGCATTCGAATATTAGTATATCTTTGAACTGCAAGTGAATAACAACTGTCCTAGAAATGTTATTGCTCATGGAAGCAAAAGTATTGAATGAAATGTTATTCGATGGCGAATTTGAAAATCCTAAAAGGATTTCCTGTAGGTGTAGGTAGTTCAATCAAAAGTTCAATTTGCCATCCATTTATTCCAATAGCACATACGAGAGAAGGGTTAAATTCAGAATGATTAAACAAATTAGAGGAAAATGTATGTATTAATTCAAAAGGAGGATTACATCTGTAACGAATAAATGCAAATGAAATATGTCTAACCAGTGCAAGATTATGGATTCCAGGTACCATGCAGAGAGGGCGTCTGCGCATGCGCATTTTCGAGCACGGCCTTCCAATGTCTATGTAAATATCATTAAAGGGAGAGATAAAAGATTGACCAGAACTCCAAAATGCCAATAGGATGGAAAGAAGGGAAAATCATTCGTAAGGAAATAGAACAGAAGAGTAAACAGGTACTAAAAACAACCTAAGACCAAAATAGAGATAAAACCAAAGAGAAAGAATGTACAGAAACTTGCCATGCTACGATACTTATGCCGCTCGGAAATGACAGATGACGAACTGTTCGCGAGGAAATTTAACGAAATTGGAACGAGTTTATTCGGAGACTGAAAATTTAGATAACTAACCTCAAGATGAATAGGAATGCATGTGACACTTTCATAACAATGATTAAACGAACTACGCCAGATTCAATACAATTATAAAGTTAGAAGAAGAATTTAGCCTCAAGTCAGATCTGCTATTACCTAGTATTTAGAAATGAAAGTTTTCGTGCATAACTTTTGAACAAGTCATGTCCAACAACGTCTAATATATTCATTATAATCCACCCACAGAATAATTACAAGTATTACATTTTCCGAAAGCAAATCGAAACAAACAAGATGGTTATGGCTGAAATAAGTCAATATTGGAAAAAATCGGACGCTATTTAAAATAAAAAGCGGAATTCCTAGTGTTCCAATTCGAATGTCCGAGTTCCAATGTCGATAACTTCCCAGGCAAACATCTGCCATTCCTGGCGCACTCTGGCTAAGTCACTCTGGCAAAGCTCCTTCTGAGAACCAGCGCATAAAAGAGGGAAACGAGGTCTTAGGGGCTGGATGACAGAGGGGAAAAAAGGGGAAATCATTAATACAAGACCAACGTATCTTTGCCAACTTACACTGTACCCCTTTTTTGCACACACTGACAGTTCCTCTATGACTCTTGGTCGCTTGTTCTGAAATACCATACGGGACGATCAATAATAAAAAGATCAAAATAATACGGGGGTTAAATAATGGGAAAGGGGTGTAATAAATGAAATAAGGTTACTGTGTATAGAGAGATAAATAACAAAAACTTCACCAATAAAAAACAATTCTGGAGTAAGCCAGAAATAAAACAATTTGAAGCAGAGAGGAAAAAAAACTTGAAGAAGATAATCAAACTAAACGTGAATGAAAGTAATTTACTTAGGTGAGAGCATAAGCAGCCAAAAGCTAATGACATAAAACAGAAAATAAATACACGAAGTGCCAAGCTGCAAAAGCAAAGAAGCATTAGCAAACATAAACCTGAAAAAAAAACAAGAAAGAGATACACATAGGGAAGGCAGGAGTGAAGGAGATACACATAAGGAATGCAGGAGTGTTTTTATTACCATGAAATACGTTTTACAGAAGATAAACAGTTTACAAGCGAAAGTAAAAACGAAGGAGCACTACTACGTGAGTAGCCATATCAAGGACTTTGCAGAAGAAAGAAAACTAGGGATAAAAGCAACCAAAGAGAAATGTCGCAAAAAGGGTGAACAACCACAGACACGCTGTATACAGAATTACTCTACAAACAAACAAAGAGAAGGAATACACAGGAAACAATTCAATTAAAAAACAAAGTAAAAGCATGCTGGCTAAAAACGGGAAAAGGTTGGGGCAGTGAGAGAGAGAGAGAGAGAGAGAGAGAGAGAGAGAGAGAGAGAAAGATGAAGAATAGAATGGAAGAGTAAGAGAGAGAGAGAGAGAGAGAGAGAGAGAAGAAACCTCAGAAGAAGAATATAAAAATCATCTGCAAGGAAAATACAGAGAAAAATTTATCATATTAATAAGAAAGCAGACTTTACAAAAGAAAGAAATAAAAAACAGAAATGTTCATAAATATGGGATATTAGAAGAAGTTATTTTGGGAGTAAAACGACATATTAATACAGAAAATATGTTGCAAGCATTAAGGGGGTTCACGGATTTCCTAACTCATGACAAAAAAGTATTATGTCATAAAGAAACCAAAATGAAAGAAAATTAACACTACTGAATACTTGTCAACATTCTAATAATGAAACGTTTTGCCTACCCCAACTAACTCAAATATCATAAAGGTGCATACCATGAAAGTAAGTATGAAATATATTTCCATTTATTATCAAAACCATTTCGTGTGATAACTATGTCTGTTTACTCCTGAAAGCAAAAGGGGTATGGGGATTTTTGAAACTAATGATTCATACCATGAGTTAAAAACAAGGTTTTGCTGCTCTATTTCGTGGTTTGTAAAACCATTATATCAAAGAACATTATCAATTGCCACCATTTGATGAGTGATGACAAATCCAATGTTACATGATTAACATTATTCTTATCATTATTCTTCTGCAAAACGCACACACAGACAATTTCCAATACCAAATGAATGTAAAAACTGCATTGTTGCGTAACATGACAAGAATAGACATTAATCCAGTAGGAGAACTGACCTGAATCTGGAAAAGCTTAACCATTACTGTAGAATTATGTCAAATTCAAGCATTACAAGAAAAATGAACACAAGAAAATGTCTGCATCTATTTTAAGTCTAGGGAGCACTTCGACGTCACAAAACAACACCAACATCACAATTTTCCATTCACTAGCAGAATAATGTTAAAGTATGAAAATGCCAATTCACAGATAGATATTCATGCCATTTCTTGCGTAAATTTAGAGTCACAAGAAACAAACGATGCTTGATAAGTAAACTAAAAACAAAGATTTTGAGGCACTGCACACAAAAAGCATCTTTTGCAACAAATATGCTTTACAGTGAACAATAAGATTCAGAATGAACAGCATGACATCGGATCACCTGTGCAACAAAGTTCAAGTTATAAATGCCCAATTAGGATGACATTGTCTTTTTCTTTCTCTCCGTAAAAGGGTTCTTATATTTCAGTTAGATATTACTTACACTAGCCAACGTAGATGAAGTAATAACAAATCAGTCATAAATTAGAATAAACGTAGATAGATATTTCTCTCGTTTCCTTCCAATAGAAACAGAACATCATCATTTCCTAATATGTATAGGCCCTAGTAACGATTAAAACTATGATTACCTCTAAGGAAAGTTTTATATTTCAGAAATAAGCTTGTCAGCGGGCAATCTAACAAAGACATACATGTCAGATAATGCACATTACTGGAAAAAAGATGGAATCTACGATATCAATAAATATGATTTACCTGCAAATGATAATATTATATATTAACTCGCAAGAGCATCATAGATGGATGCACATTCTTTTAAGCTCTGAATGAAACAAAGAGATATGCATATTTCTCTAGACCTCCTATGATGATTTTTATATCATAAAATAACAGAAGAAACAGTATAATAATTGCACTCACAGGGATGAATACAAATCACGAATCAGAAAAAGATATGGCACATTAAGCTTCTGTATAAAGACTCAGAACACATTCACTGTCAAATGTACTTATCCTGCCTGCTAGTCTAATTTTATGTCGACGAGTGAAGAAGGTTCATTACACGAAAAAGGTGCTACGGGAATATTACCATCAAATGATCACCAACAATTTTTTTTTTATAATTCATGTAATAATGCTCACAAAAGATGTATTTGCAACCTGAAGGGTAGTAAACATGCCATATCACTAAACGTATGATACAGTTGCCTGTAAAAAACGTATAGTTAGAATGCGTTACTTAAACAAGATATCTTTATACTTACCCACTGACAACAAAACATATAAACAGTCAGTGTGTGTATGCATAATTACCAATTTTCATCATCAAATACATACATACGTACACACACACACGTACTATCTCTCTCTCTCTCTCTCTCTCTCTCTCTCTCTCTCTCTCTCTCTCTCTCTCTCTCTATATATATATATATATATATATATATATATATATATATATATATATATATATATAAATATAAAATATTCTATTGGTCACTTATAACGGATAAATATATGTCATCGCAAATAAGATGACATACTTATCCGCTAATAAATGACCAATAGAAAATTTTATATTTATAATTATATATATATATATATATATAATATATATATATATATATATATTATTTATAATAATCATGTATGTATATATATATATATATAATCTAATATATATATATATATATATATATATATATATACAAAATTATAAATATAAAATATTCTATTGGTCACATATTAAGGGATAAATATATGTCATCTTTTTAACGACAATTCACTTTTTATTTCTTGAATTCTTCACATTTTGGAACACTTGTAACTCTGAATCCGAGTCCCAAACCAAGAAAGAAATGAAGTCACTCCGATGCCCGGCCGAGTTAACGATAATTACCTGGCCACGAAGGAAGGGCCATGTTATAGTTGCCCCGTTCTGTACCCCGGGCACGAGATCGAATCTCGTCGGGCATAAAAATAATTTAATTTCTTCCTTGATTTGGACCTAGGCTTCGGAGTGACAAGAGTTTTTCTCATTTGAATAACATGGTAAAAAAACCTACATAGTATACGTAACAAAGGTATGGATACTGATACTGTCACATGAGGAGAGAGAGAGAGAGAGAGAGAGAGAAGAGCGCGAGAAAGAGGAGAGAAGAGAGAGAGAGACGAGAGAGAGAGAGAGAGAGAGAGAGAGAGAGAGAGAGAGAGAGAGAGAGAGAGAGAGAGAGAGATTCTAGTGTCACAGCTTGAATCACTGACAATGCTCTGTTAAATGAAGGTATCTTCCTACCCTCAACTTTACCTCCTTCAAAATGTAGTATTTATTTATATAATGTTAGTGAATTTGAAGGTACACGTTACAGGTGGAGAATAATCTAACCCTGTGCAATACGTGAGGACATTAACAACACCTATTTCCCAAAGACTGTCAGTCAAAGGTTATCATAAATGCAGTAACATCAAACTATGATGAAAACGATTAAATGCACCAAGACTCATATATTTTGGATCAAATGCTTTGTATTGAGATTTGAATAGGGTTTTCATAATATTATGAAATAGTAAATTACAAATTGTTTGTCCCTGTTTGTGCATGTCTGTCTGAATAGAACTAAGCTATTTCAAAACTTTTTATAATATTTGTCAAATAACTATATGAAAATATGAAACATGAACAAAAACTCCAATAAAAATAAAAACAGGCAATTCCAACGACAATAAAATGGTAATCGTATGAACTTGACCACAGGCATAAATAAAAAACCTGTAAAGGACTACAATTTAATAAATTCCGAGAGATATTGCAACTAAAAACATAACATTTGTTAAGAGTAAGTGAATTTATGTTTCAAAGTAATAAATTTATACAAACGACATGAAACGATGATCCTAAATGTATTTGATGCTTTCAAATACATCCACGATCAAAGCTAGCATAATAAATCCAGATCAAAATGAATAAGAGGAGAAGTTAAACACGTTTTAATTTTGCATTGTAATTCAAAAGACGTATTCTAATATGATGAACATCCGATAGAGTATTGTAACTGCATTAACCCCGATTCTATCTTATAAGGCTTATTACGGCAAGAGGGAAATTAGATGTTCTTTGGTTTAGGAACAGTGACTATCAAAGGAAAGAAATAGATAGGTTAGGCCCGCTTTATTCTGTCAGTCCTTTGGGAGCAAATATGGGTAAGAGCAAGCCTTGGGAGTGCTTCATAATATACAGTAGATCTGACTGAGTCTGCTTCCAAGTAAAGAGCCTTCTCGTTAAGGGACGAAAGTAATTCTGAGCAGTGAACACCTGTCTCTGATTCATGCGAGCTACCCGTCCTGTAGTGAGTGAAGTTCTCACATCTAGGGAGACTTCTCACACATCCCTTCTGAATCAAAGGTACTCACCCGCTTAATAAATCCCCCAACACATACTTAATCTACTGATGCTAAAATTCTTCTTATGCTGCTGCCACTGTGTCTTAGACGTGCCCTTTTTATTGAAATGACCAGGTTTCTCTCGGGGTTAAATAACCTTCTCGAGCTCTCAATCATACTGTAACGCACTAATAAAGTGTACATATTCTTATATATAGAGTATTATAATATAATTTACTATATATTTACAAGAAGTGATGTATGCAATGTTGATATACTGTACAAGGAATATCCTGCATTAATTAATAATAACTGTTGAAATTTCGTAATGTCAGATCTCATAAGAATGGTTAACTGATGTAACGTATAGCGGGAGAAGATTTCGTGACTCTACCACCATGTGGTTCTGGGTTGCCATCAAGATGTCATGGCGAACTCTTGTGTTTTAATTCAAGGGAATAAGTCGCGTAGACATACGAGCCGCAAGGTTAAGGCCTTTGGGTCACGTAATGAAAATTCATGTTCAGATGAACGATTGCTTCTTTTGCCTGAGGACCACTTGGGTTTTGAACATATTGCGAGAGAGAGAGAGAGAGAGAGAGAGAGAGAGAGAGAGAGAGAGAGATAACAGCATGGCAACT
Source organism: Macrobrachium nipponense (assembly GCF_015104395.2). Lineage (NCBI taxonomy): Eukaryota > Metazoa > Arthropoda > Malacostraca > Decapoda > Palaemonidae > Macrobrachium > Macrobrachium nipponense. The sequence continues at coordinate 58,141,970 of NC_061099.1, read as the reverse complement.
GCATCACGTTTTGTAAGATTACATCGTCGCCATCACGTCAGCTTTGTCCTAAAACGATTTTTACATTTAAAATGACGTCATCCATTTTGATGGAATATTTTGCAGCCGTTTCCGTCTGACTGGATGCAGAACTCATTTTCACTGAGAGACTTGTAACCGCGCGTGTTACATTAGTAGTAATATCTCCTCTTTATCTTTCTCTCTCTCCCAGATACAGTTAGTTATTTTTAAAGTAACATAAAATATTGTATTGTGGTCATTGATATTAATTACTCTTAGCTTATGAGATCTTATATGCATAGTAAGTAGAGTTTATCCAGTAAGGGCACATATCCGAAATTAATCTTGGCTTATGAGATCTGATACCCTTAGTAAGTAAGGTTTATCCAGTAACGGCACCTATCAGAAAAGTGTGTTTAGTGAAAAGCAGCTGCAGCGTTAGGGGTAGTCTTGTGAAAGGTGTAAAGGAAATTGAATCTTACAAATATAACCATGGTATATGGAAATCTAAACACGTTACTCAAACTGAATCGGATTTTGCAAGTATTGTTTAAACTGATGTGTGTTTATTAGACTGGTCAATTAAATAAGATACTTCAGTGAATTTATTTCATTTTGCATTTTTCAATTTGGGAGTTTTTGTATGTTTATGAGTTTTAAAATTATTGACTTATTTTTCTTTTACATCTTAAGTATTTCTTAGTGGTTTAACTTTTGCTTAATTAATTTTGTTTCACATATTAACATGTTGGCTACTTAATCTTGTTTCATAACTTGATTGAAGAATTAATTAAATTTGTGTTTCCAAGTAATAGTAATTTTTATTGATTATTAATTTTCAATTAAAAATAAATGTTTGAATTTAAAGTTTATATAGCAGCCTTCGTGTTTCATTTATTGGCCGCAAGTGGTAAGAATAATAACAATGTAAATAAAACAGAGAGATGGATAGATATAGTTGTTTGATGGAGTGATGCCCTTTGATGAACTTTAGTATATATATTAATACCTCACAATTGTTCTGATATACTTTAGTGCATTTAAATGTTATCGATACCTCACATTGCTGTTAATTTTTTAATCTGTTGTCATTAGATGACTCAGTCGTATTAGTTTGTTTGTTTTATTATGGTAGTTCAAGTATCTGTGGCTGAAGTGAGGTAAGTTTTGAACTCTATGACTGATAAGTGTAATAACCAGGTATTTGGAACACTTCGAAAAATTATATACATATTCACACACTCATCTAAATAATGTAAATATATATATATATATTTTCGTTAAAAGCAATTGCTTTAGTGGCATCAATAAGTTTCTTGCAGGTATCTTCATACCGACGAAGTTTTTTCCGATTCTCGTTCGTCAATTTCTGGTGAAATATACGCAGACTTCCTTCTTCCATTTATTGAATTTTGTCACGACAGCTGTTTCGCCTTATGGCATTATCAAGCGACTACTGACTTACAATCTTTGTTGTTGTTTTTGATTTGGCTGACCTTGTGTCAGCACGGGCTCTTGCTCACAGAGCAGCCCGTAACTATTCTTACAATCTGACCTTTCGGCCTATTTATCTCATCGTGTGGGAGGTATGACCTCGAGGTATGGGTACTGGTTAGTCTAGGGATTAACAGCTTAAGGGCGTTGTTTTAGTTACAAAGAATATAAGGACATATGTACTGCGACAATAAGAGTGAAAGTTTAAACAGTGGTTAAATAAATATTCAAAATACAATGCCATGTGCTAGAGTTTCCTTAAATGTATGTTTAAAATTTAATATGTTACATGTTGGTTTTAGATAAAAATTACAAAATTACACACAGGAATGAAAATGAATATAGAAATCTAAATACGGGAGTACAAATATATGTATATATTTTGTAGCATGCATAAAGGTACAAGAGATAATTTCTGTTTATACATAAATGTGTATTATTTAAATTTGAGTGAATGTGTATGTCCAAAATGGTCTACGTTGGTTAACGGTTGCTGGTTCGTGTTGGGCGGGGTCTCAGCGACCTGAGTAAGGATGTTACTTGACTTTCGCTGACGCTGGGTCTTCTCATGCCTTCCAAGGGGCGCGATGTTCTCGGTGGATTGGGGCGCGCTGTGTGGTCCCTGTTGGCTTGGGTATTCCTTCTCCTGCTGGAGGGGAGTATATGGTCCGATTCTTGTTGGACGTTCAAGGTCGGCTTCTGAATAGCGATGCTCACTGCTTCCGTTATTAAGAGGCGACCGTAGTTGTCTTCTCTGTGTACGACCTGGGTGCCTTCTATGAGCTCTTGTAGAGATGGCTTCCTGTCGTGAACATCTATGTAATGTTGATGGATGGCCCCTTGATTTCTATGAGCCAGCAGACGTCTCCGAAGGGTCGTTGTAGTGTGCCCGATGTAGTTTTGGCTGTGAGGTTTACACACCTCCTCTGGACAAGTAAATTTGTAAACTACATTCGTGCACATCTCCTTCGGTCCCCCCGGAGCGGTGCTGTTCTTCATTATTAAGGCTGCTACAAGGTTGGGCTTACTATATATCCTGAGGCTTATTTTATGGTAAGGGGCTTTTGGGGTTACGCCTCTGTTTATTATCCCGCGTAGTGTGCAGCAATCCTCCTTGTATGCAGACCCATAATGTACACGATGGTAAATAATCAAGTTTTCCTCGTTTTTCGCCATGGTGTTGGGTTGGTAAAATTCGTCCATTTTCTTTTTTATTGCTTGCTTCGATAATTTGATCTGCATACCCGTTGTTTGTCAGCAGTTGGCGAATTCGGTCGAGTTCGTATGTATATCTTTCCATGATGAGCTGTGTGTGAAGGTTCTGTTGACATACGCACTCACGACAGACTTTTTATATGCGTCCGGGCACTCCCCGCGTGCGTTCAAGCAACGGCCAGCGTTCGTTGCTTTCGTATAAACGTCGTCTTTAAACTGTCCTTCTTGTTGTTTTACCAGGACATCAAGAAATGGCAAAGTCTTCTGCTGGCTGTGCTCTGTGGTGAAGTTGAGCACTGAGTTTCTTTTCAGAGCATCTGCTAGTTTTTTGGTATCTTCAGGCTCTTTTATTGTGACGAATATATCGTCGATGTACCGCCCATAAATCCTAGGTTTTAGATGTTCTCTAAAGGTCCTTTCTTCGACGGTGGCCATGTACATATTTGCAAAGAGGACCCCTAGTGGGGATCCCATGGCGACTCCATCTACTTGTCGAAATAATTCCCCCTGATGAGAGAGGAAAGGGGCTTCTGTAGTGCTAGCTTTCAGCATCTCTCGGAGGACATCTTCGGAAATGGGCAGCGGGTTCTTCTCGGACCTGTATACACGATCAAGAATGATGTCGATCGTTTCTTCGACGGGAACGTTCGTAAACAAACTCTCAACGTCGAGTGAGGCAATGTCGTCTTCTGGTCCTTTTTCCTGTAGGAGATCAATAAACTCACCGCTGATTTCAGTGAATATGCACCGGGTATGTAAGGTACCAGCAAATCATTCAGGACTTTCGCTATCCTATAGGTTGGGGATTGTCATCTGAGAGATGATGGGCCTTAGGGGGTTACCTGCCTTGTGTGTTTTCACTGTTCCGTAGCAGTAACCGGGCCCATAGTCTCCTTTTACCTTAGGGAATTTTACGACGTCTTGCTGATTGTTGGCCCTAGTCACAAGCCTCGACACTTTCTTTCTGAGGTCCTCGGTGGGGTCTTTTGTCAAGCGTTGGAATTTGGAAGTGTCCAGGAGGATCCTATCCATCTTTTCAAAATAATCACTTTTCTTCATCACTACGTACACTGATGATTTGTCACCTTTCCGTATGATGATGTCTGGGAGTTGCTACGTAGTTCTTTAGCCGGCTTCCCTCATCTCCTTGGTGATTAATTGGCTTCGGAAATGTCCTCTCTGTCGTCCTGCTTCTCCAACAAGTTCATCAATGACGGTAGGTGTTAGTTTCTCGCTAACCGCATCATCTCGGAGTTGTAAAAGTCCAGGGTCCCTTTTAATAAGGGCCACTCCGTTTCTATTCTCTTGGCTTCAGTGTGTGGTTCTTGGCATAGTGGCACTGCAGACCCAGGTTCAGGAGGGACCTTTGATAGGGGCTAAGGTCGATTCCAGCCAGGTTGACGAAGCCATACTTTTGGGTTGTTCCTCACTTACTCACGGGGGTGGCCCCCATGGAGGATGAGTAGCTTCTGTTGTGCCTCGTTGTCACCACCTGTCTGTATTTCCTCTTCTCTAACTCAAGCAGGTCACGTGCTTTTTGTTGGTCATCGTGGGCTGTTAATGCAGAAATCTTCCCAACGTTTTCTCTTCTCAACTTCAAGTTGCTGGATTCTTGCTGCGGATTCTTCTATACGGTGTCGGAGTATCTTCTCTACCTCCCTCCATCGTGTCCATGCCCGGCCACTTCTTCCAATACTTTTAGGGCATAGTTTTTCTCTAATACAATTTTCGTTAAAAGCAATTGCTTTAGTGGCATCAATAAGTTTCTTGCAGGTATCTTCATACCGACGAAGTTTTTTCCGATTCTCGTCGTCAATTTCTGGAAATATACGCAGACTTCCTTCTTCCATTTATTGAATTTTGTCACGACAGCTGTTTCGCCTTATGGCATTATCAAGCGACTACTGACTTACAATCTGACCTTTCGGCCTATTTATCTCATCGTGTGGGAGGTATGACCTCGAGGTATGGGTACTGGTTAGTCTAGGGATTAACAGCTTAAGGGCGTTGTTTTAGTTACAAAGAATATAAGGACATATGTACTGCGACAATAAGAGTGAAAGTTTAAACAGTGGTTAAATAAATATTCAAAATACAATGCCATGTGCTAGAGTTTCCTTAAATGTATGTTTAAAATTTAATATGTTACATGTTGGTTTTAGATAAAAATTACAAAATTACATACAGGAATGAAAATGAATATAGAAATCTAAATACGGGAGTACAAATATATGTATATATTTTGTAGCATGCATAAAGGTACAAGAGATAATTTCTGTTTATACATAAATGTGTATTATTTAAATTTGAGTGTGTGTGTATGTCCAAAATGGTCTACGTTGGTTAACGGTTGCTGGTTCGTGTTGGGCGGGGTCTCAGCGACCTGAGTAAGGATGTTACTTGACTTTCGCTGACGCTTGGAAGGCATGAGAAGACCCAGCGTCAGCGAAAGTCAAGTAACATCCTTACTCAGGTCGCTGAGACCCCACCCCGCCCAACACGAACCAGCAACCGTTAACCAACGTAGACCATTTTGGACATACACACACACACACACACACACACTCAAATTTAAATAATACACATTTATGTATAAACAGAAATTATCTCTTGTACCTTTATGCATGCTACAAAAATATATACATATTTGTACTCCCGTATTTAGATTTCTATATTCATTTTCATTCCTGTATGTAATTTTGTAATTTTTTATCTAAAACCAACATGTAACATATTAAATTTTAAACATACATTTAAGGAAACTCTAGCACATGGCATTGTATTTTGAATATTTATTTAACCACCTGTTTAAACTTTCACTCTTATTGTCGCAGTACATATGTCCTTATATTCTTTGTAACTAAAACAACGCCCTTAAGCTGTTAATCCCTAGACTAACCAGTACCCATACCTCGAGGTCATACCTCCCACACGATGAGATAAATAGGCCGAAAGGTCAGATTGTAAGTCAGTAGTCGCTTGATAATGCCATAAGGCGAAACAGCTGTGCCGTGGACAAAATTCAATAAATGGAAGAAGGAAGTCTGCGTATATTTCACCAGAAATTGACGAACGAGAATCGGAAAAACTTCGTCGGTATGAAGATACCTGCAAGAAACTTGATTGATGCCACTAAAGCAATTGCTTTTAACGAAAATTGTATTAGAGAAAAACTATGCCCTAAAAGTATATATATATATATATATATATATATATATATATATATATATATATATATATATATATATATATATTTTGTTTTTGCATGTAACGACCGGACTTTGAGACGAGTAGTAGAAGGGGCGTTAATTTCATTAAACGAGACCTTTGCAGAAATACTGGCATTACAGAAAAATACAGCTATTTGTGAGGAGATATGTAGGAAAGGGAAAATTTCAAACTTTAGAAATATATGTGCCAATAACGATGCTGCTTCCTCTCCTGTTTACTCCACTCAGGTCATTTCTCCAACTAACCACCCAACCACCATAGAACATGCAGTTGACAATAGAAACATTCCCCCACGAAGATCAAGACGAATTCTGGAAAGAACGAGGGCTCAACCGCCTGATCATTCATAATTTGAACTAGCTTATGTTTCCTAACCGTTGTTTTTTTCAAATGCTTGTGCTCTTTCTTGTCAGTTCCTTGAGGTGACATATCACACTTTAGTGAACAAGACCACAGTTGATGGTCGAAAGCTTTAATCCTATACAAGTAATATATATTTTAAACTACAAGAGGAATTTACTTCATTGTGGATTGTATCCCCATTTACTTAGAGGTACGACATAGTACCTGGCTTTCTGCATATATATATATATATGTATATATATATATATATATATATATATATATATATATAATATATATATATATTATATATATGTGTGTGTAGGTTGGTAATAATTGTTAAGAATAATGTAACCAAAGTGAATTCTTTATGATTGGTGCATCTACCCTGACTGGGATTCAAACCCATGTCCTTTAGGGTTGGTACACGATAGCAGTTACCTTATTTCACACAGTAATGTAGAGTAAATAAATAATTCCATTTGAAAGGAAACTAATCCAAAGGTAAAATAATTCTAATTTATATATGTAAATATATATATACATATATATATATATATATATGTGTGTGTGTGTGTGTGTGCGTGTGCCTCTGTGATATATATATATATATATATATATATATATATATATATATATATATAAATTATGCCTATTTTTGCATAAAGGGGGTGCTTCCAAGAAATATAAACTATCCGGTTTCCAAGCTACTAGCCTTGTACCATCTTCATATTGACTACAACCCACCACATTCAACTGACTAACGGGTTATAATTCACTGCTTTGGTGAAGGAAGGCATAAAAATTCTTCAGGCTTCAGGTCTAAGTATGCCCAGGCCAGGAGATTGCAAGCATGAATTTGCTTGCAATAGTTACAAACCTCATAAACAGATTTCTCTTCACATTGTTTGAGTGGTGCCTTAGGAGAGAGAGAGAGAGAGAGAATTTGGTGGAGGTGGTTGCTTTAGGGTGAAATTGTTGCTGTGCGTGGTGGTGGAGTTGAAGTTGATGACTGTGGTGTAAGTGGTGTTGCCAACCTGCCCTATAATCAATTCCAGACTTCATTTAAACCGACTTAATAACGAAATACGTCACGAAGCAGTCGCCATAGCGGATTCCTAAGGTTAAAATGAAGAACAAACGAACGAATTAATGAGGAAATTCGTATCTGAACGAATAAAAAAAGGAAATAACTATATGTAGCACATTGGGGTTAGCCAGCACCTACTGTGCATAAACGGATGGGGAAGTTGCTCTCAACTCCAGTTACTATAGAAAGTGGACCTCTACTACTTATAGAAATTATCAAGATAGATCTCTACTTATTGAAATTACCAATTTATTGGGGCTAAACTTAAACTTGAAGAGTATTGGGAGTGTCATCATTAATCTCAGCAACCTCAAAAACTATGGATTAGACACTCTCTGTTAGTTTTGACATTTTATTATTTCACCCCTTCTCACCCAACTTCCTGTCAGGGCTGAACTTGGACTTCAAGGCATCGGGAGTGTCACCATTTATCTCAGCAACCTTGAAAACTATGGATGAGACTAATATCTGCTGATTTTGGTTATTTTTACATTTAACAACCTTCCCACCCATTCTTGCCCCCACCCTGCCTCTTTGTATTGTGACTGAACATGAACTTAAAGGGCATCGTGAATGTCACTATTCATCTCTTCAACCTCAAACACTGTCATTTTTTTATTATTTTTACATGTCACTGATTCCCACCCCTTTTCAACCCCCTCTCCCTATCAGGCTGAACTTGAACCTGAAGGGCATCAAGAGTGTTGCTATTCATCTCAGTGACCTAAAACTATGGATTAGACACTATCTGTTGTTTTTGGTTATTCTTACATGTCACCCCTTTCCCATCCTCTTCTCAGCCACCCTTTCCTATCAGGGCTGAATTTGGACTTGAATTTTTACATGCCACCAGGGCTTACCTTGGACTTACAGGGCATTGGGAGTGTCACTATTTATCTCAGGGACATCAAAAACTATGGACTGACACTAAAATCTGCATTTTTAATTTATTTTTACGAATCACCATATTCCCAACCCTTCTCACCCCACTTTACTATTGGGGCTGAACTTGGGCATTAGGAGTGTCCCTATTCATTTAAGCGACACCGAAAACTATAGATTAGACACTAATATCTGTCTTTTTTGGTTATTTTCTACATGTCATCCCCTTCCCATGCATTCTCACTTCCCCTTCCTATAGGTTGAACTTGTACTTAAAGGGCATCAGTGTCACTATTCATCTCAGCGACCTCCAAAACTATGGATTTAAGACTAATATTTGTTGTTTTCAGTTATTTTTACATGTCACCCCCTTCCAACCCCTTCTCACTCTCCTTCCTATCGGGGCTGAACTTTGAGTTTAAGGGCATCAGGAGTGTCACTATTAATCTCAGCGACCTCGAAAACTATGGATTAGACACTAGTATCTGTCGTTTTCAGTTATTTTTACATGTCACCCCTTCTCACCATTTCTCACCCCCTCTTTCTTTCAGGGCTAAACTTGGATTTGAGGTGAACCAGAAGTCACTATTCTTCTCGTTTTCAGTCATTTTTACATGTCATACCCTTCCCCCACACCCACCCCCTTTGGTGCTAGTAATATCTTACCCCGACAGTAATCTTTTCCAGATGATAACCATATGTATATTGAGTTTGGCTGAAATTTGCTCAATGCGTTTCCAAGTGTATGTGACAGACACACACACATACATACATACATACATAATTATGATAAAAATTCACACAAATTCATTCTAAAAAAATTTATGTTAGACAGGATTATATATATATATACATATATATATATATATAATATATATAATATATATATATATATATATATATATATATATATATAGATTATATATATATATATATATATATATTATATATATATAGATATATATATATATATAGATGTATATTAATATTATATATATATCATTATATATATATATTATATATATATATCTATATATATATATATATAGTATATTACGCTTTCATTATAACTCGAGGAAGGAGTTATTCAACAAAAAGACGCAAAGCTTCTAACAGCAGCGAGTAAACTGATTCTTTTGTACAACATAGCATAACGGCGCTGAAAAGAGCTATCTCATCGCAATAAAGCCTTGGTAAAAAAAAAAGGATTTCAAGCCAAATATCTCGTTTCAAACTCTATTAGAATCATCGTCATCTATGCATGCTGCCTGGTGTTCAATTAACGAGAATACTCTTCTCCGTATTTTATAAATCCCTAAGGGCTAATATATCACAGGCACTCAGGATATTCGTTGATACTCAGTATCACATCCTGTAATTCACATTTTTCTCGCAACTGTAGGTTTTCAGAATAAAATCTTTTTCTGTGGGATTTTTAACTGTTATACTAAATAATTCAGAATGGGTGGACATGAAGTAATACAAATTCTTTGTACCTTCCTTTCCATTCCAATCAATACACATAAAAAGAACATCTACATTTATAGTCTTTTAACAGTATGTTTACATATTTGAGCCTGTATCTCCTATAAGGAAGAAAAAAAGGTCATATCCACTTAACTTTAAGAAGATATATTCTTAAATCTAGCTTATTATTTCAACTAAAAAAGTATGGATCAACCTCAATTTTCTTACTCCCTCATCAAAAACGTATCCTTCTTCATTACATCGTCAAAGAAATCTCTCCAGACCAAGGATGGCTGACTCACTTTAAGAAGTTACTGATAGAAAGTTTAATTATGGGTTTCCTTTATGCCAACCCGGAGCGACAGGGTCCCATCTTTATTAGATGTATAATAACCAGCAGACTTCCCGAAGACCTCCGGTGATTCACTTTCTGTTTTTGTGTCTCAGTTTTCGATTTCTGTTTTTGTGCCTCAGTTTTCGATTTCTGTTTTTGTGTCTCAGTTTTCGATTTCTGTTTTTGTGTCTCAGTTTTCGATTTCTGTTTTTGTGTCTCAGTTTTCTATTTCTGTTTTTGTGTCTCAGTTTTCGATAGAAAGCAAATGTTTGCTTGACGATCAAAATCCATTATCTGGATTAGTATAACGACGAAAAGGGGAAGAATTTATCAAAACCTAACCGAGGCTTTCCATGTTTCCGAAAAAAAAACTTCTGCCACGTTCTCCTTGATAATAATGATGGGTAAGACTTCCCTTCCCACTTAAAACCGAGAGCTTCACTGTTAAATTCGTATCGACGAAGCCGAAAGCTTCACAAGATGCTCATTATGAAGCTTGCTCAAGCTCCGGCCGTGATCATCAGGAAAGGGAAAAACTGACCGCACCTAATTAACAAGTCAATTACCTCGAAAGGATTTCACTAAAAGGTGTTTTAGTTTTCTCGCGGTATCTCTTTACATGAAACTT
>NC_061099.1:58118787-58128787 GCF_015104395.2 Macrobrachium nipponense | reverse complement strand
GTATAGTTTTGTTTTGAAATATAATTTACAGGTCTACAGAATTAAGGGAACTATTCATTAAATCCACTTTCCAGCATCGAATCTTTACGAGTCAGTGACTCTTCAGTAATATAGCATAATTATTGTATAGCATGTGACCACAATCTGATTCAAAACTTTTCTCTTAAAGCAATATTTGAGACTTATTTTACTGGTAACATTTCATATCTGGGATGTAACCAAATGGAAAGTAATACGGGTCTCTGACAAACTTGTTGTTGCGCACTTTAGGTAATAAAAGTCGATAAATATTAACACGAAGATTCCTCTCGTTAAGTTCTAAGGTTTGTATTGTACATCTGATTTAGAGCTGACGGAAATGATCCGCGGCAAATATCGTCAGCAGCAATATCTTGCTTCGGTCTGATCGATGAATTGGAATTTATAACCTCAGGAGGGGCGTCCCCAAGTGAGCTTCTACCAATCATGATTAACTTCATTGATATCTCCTGCGCCAATTCGCCATCCGTTCAAATCGAGTTTTCTGTACAGCGTATAATGCTGTATGAAACTCAGCCAAGGCCCATGAAACTTTGAGCCACGGCCCGTCTAACATTAACTTTGTATCATGGCTAATTTTAACCTTAAGGGAACTGAAATAGAATAAAAACTACTGAGGCCAAAGGCTGCAATTTGGCATGTTTGATGATCAGTGGCTGGATGATCAACATACCAACTTGCAGCCCTCTATTCCGAGAGGATTTTAAGATCTGAGGGCGGACGGGAAGACAAAACGCCATTTCAAAGAGTTCTTTTACAGAAAACTAAAAATTACTCCTGTTCTGATTAACTGTGGATTGCAAAACTTTCTATGTTAGCTTTTCACTGCTACGACAGTCAGCAATAACTAAAGGTAATTTCAATGCGCTAGAGCGAAGAATGATTAATAACACGATACGCTTTTTCACACAATACTCACAGCTGGAGTAAGATCACTGAACAGGTCGACAAGGAAACTACAAGAATCCCAGAATCTACAGATGGCATAAGAGGATAACGACGAAATCTAATTTTCAAGCCACGACACGAGGAGAAAATCAATAGCACCAAAACTCCGCCCAGAAAAAGAAGAGGTTTGTTTCGAAAATTTCTTGAAGGGGTTTTTTCCTCATTTCAGATTACGATGATGGCATTGTGCTCCGATTTTATACTCATTGCGGAATGCAGAAGGATTCGTTGCTATGAAATGTTCGCAGAAATATATACATAAAAAAAAAGTAAATTTTACTATATAAAATGTACATTCGACTGATTAGTGTCAGGATAATTCATCAAACAAAACAAACTCGTACTCAGGAGAGTGTTACAAACACATGCATGTAAAAGAAGCACCATTTTTCAGTAGAGCCATACTACATACACTCTACTATATTTCCATGAAACCGCCAGCTGGCTATCGTATTTCAGTGGTCACATTCGTAAGCCAAACACACCGACTATCAGTCGTTTATAGTTCATTGCATAGATATCATGCATAGCGTGACAATTCCACACGCCGATGGGATCTAGATCAATGCACCAAATTCATTTTCCAGCATAAACGCGCAGCGAAATTCTCAGAGAAAAGAGCGCCATTTGCAAACTGAGAATCAATTAGTGGATCAGCAGTGAATAATAAAAGGCAGAAATAGACAGAACAAACAAATACAATGAATACATTTGTCTTTAGTTTTCGCTTTTAATGCGGGCGCCTTTTACTTTGCAAATTCCTTACACATGAATCTGGGCGTTCCTGAAAGCATTTGCAGTTGCTCTATGATTCTAATTTATTTTAGTAAAATATATCACATTCTTTTTCATTCCGGTACCTGGTTGACATAAATGCTTCAGGCCTTAACGAAAGACTCCGAAATTCAAATAAATTATGATGCAACGATGAAAAGCGAAGAGACCCAATTCGAAAACAAAACTGAATATATTCGCCTGTGATCAGCTTTTCAGAAGTCTGCTCAACAAGCAAGGAAAAATTTGTTATAATTCAAAGTTTGGAATTAGAATCACTATTCCATGACATACTGAATAGCGCGACTCTGAAATAAATTCCACTGCAAAGTCTACGTTGAAAAACAAAAATGTTACTGTTTAATAGGACAAACCTATTTTTATTTGATAATCCATTCATTGTTATCCAACTATACACTCCGTACAACAATCTTGGTCTCACAACAGCGATAGAAAAGGGTAGAATAAGTCTATAAAATGTTGAAGGGAGGCCAGACGATTAAACAACGAAGTGCGTAAGCAAATTAAAATGGAAAAACTTCATATCCCGATGGGCGAGTTCTGTATGGAACTCTCGGAACCTATTTCAATGTATACTTATAAGCATATCGACATGCTGGCTAACCGTATGTGCCGATGTGAGATCCAGTAAAGCCACCCATAGGAGAAGCTTAGGGAATCACAAAGCTGAGTTCAGGTCAGAAACAAATACCTTTGTTTAGAATAGAACGAAAGAATGTTCGAAGACTGTAGCGACACTGAGAACAACCACAGAACAGGTTACTGGCAGTTATGTTTTGGTACCGATCACCAATGCAAAGGGTAAAAACCAGTTTGCAAACAGCTCTACTCGACTCCGAAGGACTAATTAGATATGAAATGACAAAAAACAAACCCCCTGAGCGATATCCAAAGAATTAATCCCGCGTCAAATCCTTTTCTGAAAAAAAAGGAAGATTCTGAAAGCTGGATATCGCAGTGTAGTTTTTTTTTTCTTTTTATGCGGATTTCCTATATCGCTGATAGTGGACTGGAAAAATGTAAAAGAATTTTCATTTTCGCCCATTCATTCCATATATATTGCAGCGCATATTTCTATGATCAAGTCTATATACGTGAAAAACTACACCAATATACATACCATTCTTTTGGGAAAGCTGCTGTGTACAGTTGCAGGTTCTTTGATAAAGCTATACCGCGTTGCTTTAGAATCGCAACCAACAATAAACGGAATATAACACTTTACCGTGTATGTTAGAGAGGGATTTTAAAATGAATCATTAAAAAAAATAATCACACAAAAATACATTTATACATACTGACATTTGTTTATAAAGGGATCTATCATATTGTTTACATCAGACAGCAAATTTTGTTGATTTATTTTTCCATCCGTGAATAGAGTTTATGAGACTGCTCTCCCAAATCCAGCAGTAACTGCGAACCTAATTCGTTACTTCAGATTTGGAAGCGACTACCGAATAACGCCATAAAACATTCAAGAGGCAGCGGGCAAAGCTCAATACAGAGAGACAGAAAGAAAGAGAAAAAACCTAAAAGAAGGGAACGTTGAGGGAGTATTTACGAGGGACTTAACAAAAGTGATAAGAAACGAACATAAAATATGAAAAAGGGTGAAGAGAAAAGGAAATGAAATAACTTTGAGCATAGAATATGGATTATATAGATTATACTGTAATTACAGAAAATATAAAACAAAATATTCAAATGAGCAGATAACAAAGTGAGGTAGCTTATACTAATGGCGTGAAAACAATTGTAGCATAAGAAAAGGAGAAAATAAAGAAACTAAGAAAAGGATATAAAGAAAGGAAGGTTATAATACAATGAGATATAAGTATATGAAATATCATGAACAATGAAAAAAGAATACAGACCTTAATGTGATTAAAAAGAGCAAAATAAAAAGTAAATTAAAAAGGGAATCCATACAAAGGGAGAGATTTCACATTAAAATGTATGTTCATGAAATACCAAGAGCAGCGAAAAAATGATACACAGTTTAATGTGAGTAAAGTAGGCAAAATAAGAAACAAATCATGAAAAGAGCTATGGAGAACGTCAACTAAAATAGGCAGAATATGAAAAATACCATGAGTAACAATCAAAACATTGGGAATATCAAACCATATGAAAAAAGTGCGGGCCTCGAATGAAAGACTAAAAGAGGACAATTGAGCACTGTACGGATCTTTCCTCTTCCATCAACTCTGATCTCAAAAGATCTTCTGAAAGAGGAATCCGTAGTAAGATTCAGCTCAGTTCAGATCTTATCTCTTGCTTCTGTATCCGTCTACTTCCCTTTAATGACACATTTGAAGGATAATGGTGCCCAATCTCGGTCAACAGTCATTAGCGTTGGGCACAGAATGAGTGTTTACTCTTTCAGTGATGTTTGCCTTTTGTCAGTTAAGGTACTGAAGTTCTATAAAGGACTTACAGGTCCCTGTGCAACAGTGCTCTACGTTATTAACTAGGAAGTTATTCTTACACCCCTTTTGGCAGGCGTGATCTTGAAGACGGTTAACAAATTGAGGGGTACTGTCATCGCCTCAACTATTTATACTTAATTTCATCTTGATAGTTTAATGGTCTCACTTCCTAGAGGAAATATTTCAGCTACTGCCACGTCTAAATAAGAGAGGATCTCAGGCAAATAGGCTTTCTGCTGCGATGTTCTCTTGCAGTTAGCAACATACAAAGCTACCAGCTCTTTTACAGTCTACCTCCGGTTTTGAATAATGAATTTCACTTCCGGCATAAATCTAACATATTTATTTTAAACTGTACTTCATCTTTTTTCTTTTCCCCCTTTGAAAAAAGAGAAAAGATAACAGACGATGTCAGAGAGAGAGAGAAGAGAGAGAGAGAGAGAGAGAGAGAGAGAGAGAGAGAGACATTTGAGCACCACCTCACATAACACAATACAAAACTAGTTTTGAAGCCAAGTACGCGGTAATTCACAAAGTAGTCAAACAATGCAAGATATGAAGATCAGGAATGGCAAATGAACCCAACAAGTCACAAAGGAAATTCAATACTGGAGAGACAAGGGACAAACAGCAAAAGTATCCAGAAGAGAAAAAGAGATGCTGTTACACGCGATTGAGTATATAAAACAATTACTGTAAAAGCTAAAGAGAAGACAGCATGAATTCTGCATGTTATGAAGCACAATATAAGGACTTCATGATAAAAACATATAAAACACGTAAAACTTTCATGTAAAAAGTTTAAATGGAGAGTGCCATGTAAATCAAGCAATTAAGTTGTGTTACCAGAATAAAGATATACATACATAGGAAAAGTCACACCTGTAAATGTCCCAAAAAGTATAAGAAACGTCTTGCAAAACGTTTTTTAAAGAAAAGATACAGTGCAATAGAATGTTTCAAAAGAACAGCGTAGGAAAATTGAAAGCGAAGGGCAAAATAAAATGGAAGATATTGAATAATAAATGTGAAATAATAAAGAACCTTTTAAAAGTAAAAAATAAATAAATAAAAAATAGTTCAAAAGAAGCGAAGACGGAAACATACAATGAAAAAAAGCTTAAAGCATAACAAACCAAAATATCAAGCAAAAGAGGAAACAGTGGAGCGCGTTCTCAGGATGAGTTTTAAAAAATGACATAACAGACTGAAAAAGGGAAAGCGACAGAGAGGAAGCTCAGCACATTCACTGAGAAAGTTCTCTATTGCAACGCATTGCGTTGGCAAATATTGAGAATAATATTAGTATTAGATTTGTTACTTTTCAAACAATATTAACACAAGTTTATGCAATGAAATATGAATGAAATACATTTTCACTATCTAAAGTCACTCGAGAATACTAAGTAGTACTAACTCTAAAGGTAGATGAAAAGATAAATCTATGCAAATAATGACACTGACGTCGAGATACATATATATATATAATATATATATATCTTATTAATATATTATATATAATATATATATATATATATATATCTATTGTCAGTGTCATTATAAGCATAGGTTTACCTTGTCATTTACCTTCAGAGTTAGTAATACTCAGTACACACACACACACAAATATGCGTGTCGTAAAAGGCGACTCTGAAGATAGCTGCTGCCATGCTGTCTTACTTTTTAGTCAAAGGCTAAGCACACCGACAGTAACTGTGGAAACTGCTGCCTTGCAGTCGTACTTTTTAGTAAAAGGCTAGGCCCACCGCCAATAACTGTGGGTGATGACAGCAAGAACATGCGGTCGTAAAATCCCCTTTGCCAAACAATAAACCATGCCTGATGATGCCTTTGATAGAAAGCAATGGAGAAGACGCATCAGGCAACCTACCCCTTAAATGTAGGGATAACGGTGGGAAAGAAGAAGATATAGGGTACGCAAACTTATATGAAGATACATATAAAGCGGATGCCTTACGTTATCGAAAGGATGCAAAAAAAAAAGAGAGTAAAAAAAAGGCCAGAATGAGTAGTCCTATAGAAAAATCCAAATCCCCGACTAGAAACTAAAAGCCATCAAAAAGATCCAAAATCTCTGAAAGATAGAGACGAAAATCCATCAAAAGATTAAAATTGAAAACCGATTTTTTTTTTTTTTTTTTTTCGGAACGGAAGCTGAAACATTTCTGTTCCGACCGACTAGAAAGCAGCACAAAATAGGTCACTTTCAAAGCAAACGATCATTTCTCTCTTTCTTCTCTTTGGTTAAGTAACTTGAAGCAAATGGACGCCTAACTCCCTAAAGTGGTTCACACTATTGTCAATTTCACTAAACTTCATAATCTAGGAGGATCAGTTTCCTCAATGCCAAGTCTTAAAGCTCCGGTGTTGAAATGCATGTTCGTTCTATCAGCAAACAACGGAAGGGTTGCTCTATATTCTATAGGTGAACAGAATGAAGGAATGACTATAACACACCTTTTGCAATACACATACTTTTCCAGATAACACCCACAGTTGTACCAATTGATAATAATAAGACAACAGACGGAATATCAAACGTAGTTAACTTTGGCTAAGCGGAAAATAATTATATAAATCATAATTAAAAAACGTTTAACTACACCTTATAGAAAAGAAGAGAACTGCGTTAGTCTTCGTAGAGAAATGAGCTTTATAAATGTATGTACTACACATACAAATGGTAAACAATATAGTGATATATAGGCATTGAACAATCGGAATGATATTGATTACATGTGCAGAACTTGAAATCAACTGGTATAATATGTAAAGCCAATTCGATATTTACCTATACATCTCTCATAATAGCTGCTGAGTAATCAAGACTTCATTCTTTTTAAACCTATGCCCTGTTCAACACTTGGCCTGGGCAGAAGCAATTATCAATTATAATTCCTTTAGGGTGTATATTGGTCACAAGACATGTGGTCAATTTGACATTAAATATTTGTGGCTGAATATTTGCGAATATAAAAAAAGTCACGCGTGTCTATGTCACAAAAATTCACACACACACACGCACACACACATATATGTATGTATATATATATATATATATATATATATATATATATATATATATATATATATATATATATATATATATATATATATATACATAGTGTCCAGAAGGAGTCCATGATACCAGATTTAAAAGGCCAAGTTTAATGCATATGATACGTTTCGCACAACTGTGTGCATCATCAGTCTGTGAATAAAATACGAAGACATATTATAAGCAATCATATAAAGTTAAAAGGAATTCACAATTTTTAAAAATAAAGTCTAAAGACTTTATTTTTAAAATTGTGAATTCCTTTTAACTTTATATGATTGTTTATAATATGTCTTTGTATTTTATTCACAGACTGATGATGCAATTTTCCAATATCAGAAACCACTCAATAAGAAATTCAAAAAGAACATTTTAAAATAATTGATTATGTTAAACATCCTGACCAACTAACAACGCTGGAGTCGTTATATATTAAAAGACTGGTGCCCTCATTAAACAGTAATTTGTCCTCGTCACCTCTGTACCTGGCATAGTTGTCGTCGCTTCTCTCTGCCAACTGTAACTCATTCCATCTTCACCTCTGATCATGGTCGGTTGGTGTTTTTAGTAGTCTCTCTTTTTATTTACTGCTCTTTTTAATCTTTTTTAGACTTTATTTTTTAATAATTGTGAATTCCTTTTAACTGTATATGATTGTTTATATATGTCTTTTTATTTTTAAATCTGGTATCATGGACTCCTTCTGGACACTTTATAATTGAAAGCTGAAGCACATATATATATATATATATATATATATATATATATATATATATATATATATATATATATATATATATATATGTATATATATAGCTAAATCACTGAGATGGCTTTCGGACGAGAAGTCGAAAGCCGTCTCAGTGATACTCCATTGTTTCACTTTCCTTCGTGGATTTTGTCTTTGTGTGTGTGTGTATATTATATATATATATATATATTATATATATATATATATATATATATATATATATATATATATATATATATAGTGTGTGTGTGTGTGTGTGTGTGTATGTGATCGGCACCGTTCTGATACTTCATATTCTTACATATGGATCTAAATGTGAAGAACTCGAGAAGTTAAGCGGTGCTGAAATGCCTGTTCGTTCTATCCTCAAATATCGAAAGGGCTGCTCTATATTCTAAAGGTGAACAGAATGAAGGAATGACTATAACTACATTCGCATCTTGTAAAAAAGGATCAGTAGAGTTTATACATACACATACTCTTGCTTAGAAAATCACTGTAGATGCACGTGACTTCATAAATAAGCGAATACCACGTGAAAATAATAGTCAGAAATCCAAGCGCTTTCGTCTTTACTCAGACATCGTAAAGGAGTTAACTCCTTGACGATGTCTGAGTAAAGACGAAAGCGCTTGGATTTCTGACTATTATTTTCCCGTGGTATTCGCTTACACATACTCTTATACATATTTATATATAATTAATTTTTGTGTGAATTTATAAATTTTAAACGATTAATTCCCTTATTCTAGTTCTTGTGTACATAAACAATGCATTCCGAATTAAAAATTCAAATAAACCTAACTACATGAAACAAAAGAGACGGGAATAAAGACGGGACATTTTCAGTGGGAGAAATGAAAACATGAATGGGCGTCATGCAGCCAAGGGGTCCATAACACCAACAGAGTGCAACATGAAATATGCATGAATAATAATGCAAGAGAGAGATTGTTATCAGTATGTAAATTAGGATTGAAAATTGGCATAGACGAGATGAAAGGATTAATAATAACTGCATCCTGCTGGGAATATTTGCAGTAACATTGTTAATGATCTGACACGAAATAATAATAATAATAATAATAATAATAATAATAATAATAATAATAATAATAAATAATAAATCTACATTTCAAGGTCTAGTGTGATTGTAAGATTTCAAAAATCGTGATGATAATAATAATGAAAGAACTGATGGACAGGTTCCTTGATCCTTGAATAAAATATATATTATAACAACAAATGAAAAAAAAAAACTTCACTGTTCAGGAGAAGGAACAAAGAAAAGAATCTGTGTCGACCCAAAAATGTTCTTAAACAAAAAACCCAAAGGGTTCTTCAAACGGAAAATCAATGCATTTTGGAACAAGAACACGGCCAACCACCCTCCCCCTCATCCCCGGCGCCATGGTGTCAACCAAATGCCCCCCCCCCCCTCCCTTCTTATTCAAAACTGCTTCGTCTCCTGCCACTCCCAATCTCTTCCTTACCTGGAGCTAATTTCCGATCCTACCGACTTTCCCGCTCTCCTCCTCCCCCTTCTCCTCCTCCTCCTAACGACGCGTATGGTGGGTCCAATTCAAATTTCCGGTTTCTCCTTTGTCTCTAACTTCATTGCAAATCTAAAAAACATGCCAAGTATATCCGTATGTGAGGACAAAGCAAT
This sequence comes from Macrobrachium nipponense, assembly GCF_015104395.2. Classification (NCBI taxonomy): domain Eukaryota; kingdom Metazoa; phylum Arthropoda; class Malacostraca; order Decapoda; family Palaemonidae; genus Macrobrachium; species Macrobrachium nipponense. The sequence continues at coordinate 58,119,074 of NC_061099.1, read as the reverse complement.
CTGCTCGAGCTATTCGTTGTCTATCCTCAGAATATGTATGAATGAACGAAGACGTAAGTGAAACACACACATGTATATATGCATACTATGTGCGCCAGTACACACACACATACATACATACATACATATATATATATATAGATATATATATATATATATATATATATATATATATAGTACACACACACACACAACAACACACACATTATATATATATATATATATATATATATATATATATATACGCATCAGATGAACGTAATGAGAAGAATGCAGAAAATAGATAA